>NW_027096477.1:0-40000 GCF_019320115.1 Miscanthus floridulus | reverse complement strand
TTACTGGAGTTGACTGGACTCTGGCACCCAGCGTCCGGTCACATTTCACTCAGCATCCGGTCGCAACCAGATGACTTCACCATGATCAAATGAACTGACCAGGCTCTGCGCTAGCGTCCAGTCACACCGGAACTAGTGTCTAGTCAACATTTTACCCTCCATTCACTTCCAACTCGCAATCATATGTGAATGAAGTTTGCTCCAATTGATCTTAGGGCTATTTAGGAGCTACCTAGTGCAAGATTTGACAAGTGTGCACCACACCTAACCCACTAGACTCATCTAGGTCAAGTTACCCATCCATACCCCCCTTAATAGTATGACCAAAGGAAAAACAAAGTCATAAACTACTCTAAGTGTCTCTTTAACTCCAAACGACACTTAGAACTAGTCCATCCTTAACCTTGTCGTCCATCCTTTGAAAACCAAAATGATTTCTAATTGCCATTACCATGACCTAACTTAATTGCATCTACAAAACACACGCTAGTCACAGTAATCTCGTATTATCATTAATCACCGAAACTCAACTAGGGGCCTAGATGCTTTCACCTACATATAGTGAAAACATCCTGGATGGTCAAGCGATTGCAACCAATGCACAACAGTAGCCAAAAAATGCATAGGAGCTACTTTGATCCATAAACAAGACTTGACTGAATACATGTCAAAGTAATCTTCACATCAGCTAATCCATAGCTTTGGGTTTTCCCCATCAAAAGATGGAAAATTCATCTTGGGTAATTTGCTACTAGAACTAGGCGGTGTATTGTGAAACGGGTGGCCAAACCCTACACAAAACCCATCATGTTGCTTACCCAAGCCCTCCAAAGCCGAGGGAGATGAAGAATGAAACAACAAAGGATTGGGTGGACTATGCGCACCCTTGACCAGGAGAGGGACATGGGTGTACACCACACTAGACCCAACCTCCTGGTGACCATGTTCGACATGGTGCCCAAAACGGTCGGCGGACAAGTTGCCGTCATGTGAAGTCATTGCAGCCACTCTGAGTACTAAAAAGACTCCCTCCATTGAAGCAGCACCCAAATTAAGAACCACTTGATTCATAGTCTTCCACAAAGCTCCGAGCTCGATGCGCAAGTCATCCATCAATGCGTATACCTTTAGCTTCCAACCGTCGAACACCTTGGCTACAATCTCTAGGTCGCTAAAGTGTGTGTCGATGGAATGCTCCACCGAACTGGTGCACGCGATAAGCAATGACTAAAGAACCACCACCGAGTTGTGCACAACCTTCTCCTCGAGGATCAACTTAAATTGGGGATCCATAACGCCGAGATGCTTGTGGAAGCGAGTAAAATGATCATAGTGGATTTAAATCAGCTCCCGAATGATGTCTCTAATACCAATTTATTAACTACTATAATGTGTAGAAGAAGGAATTTGAGGAAAGGCTAGAAGAATTCAGGATCGGGGAATTGGATGATTGATAACTTGGGAAAAACTATTCAGTGTTCTTCTCATTACCCTCTTTAAATGAGTGTCGTTGCTCATATAGCACACACAGACACGAGGTCGGAACCCACTCAAGCTGCTCGGTGACACACTCATGACTGTAGGATCTTTGGTACGCCTAGAGAGGGGTGAATAGGCCTATAAAAATTCAACTCAAACCGAAGTCAAATTCACCTACGGCACTGCCGCTCTATGAGCGCAACACTATCGCACCTACAGGAGAGATTAGTTCACAGTTCAAAATCTACCCAACGAAATTTAGATTGGGTAAATTTCTTAGCTTCCTACATGGTAGTAGATCACAGATCGACAGCTAAAGGTGGTGGGAACACCACACACAAGTAGATCGACCTCAATCCTAGAAATCACCTCAACAACAATATGTCGTGCAAGTGATGTAAATCAAGCACAAGTGACACAATGATTTAACCCATGGTTCGGCTTGCCACCAAGGCTTGCCTACCTCTATGTTGTTGAGGTTAGCCACTAAGGTTTAGAGCTTTCCAGCCCTTCCTCGTTCTCAAGTCAAGAGACTTAACTCTTGAGACGAGGGGTGAGTTTACTAGCTTCAAGAGATGGTTACAAACCTCCCGGGGCTGCCACATAAGTTGGCAAGCTCCATAGGCGACGCTCTAGCCGGCTAGGAGCCAAGCTCCAAGAGTAACAAACACAACCGCTAGCTAAAATGTGAACCAAGTGCTCTTTAGAATTTGGGAATCAATGGAGTTGCTCTCTAATCAAGTTTGGACCCTTTTCCCTCAAGGATTGATGGGGAAATCAATGGATTTGCTTGAGGGCTTTAGATCAACAGTGGAGTGAGAGAGAGAGAGTTCCTATCCTATTTTGGGCATGCTGAAATGAGGAAGAAGAGAGCAGGTTGGTTACTATTGGAAATGAAGGGGAAAGGTATATATACCCCCAGCCCCCAACGATCACTTAAATCGTAGATAGACGTTGGGAAAGAAAAGGAAAGGTATATATATCCCCAGCCCACAATGGATACTACACCTAAGAGGTCAGGCAAGATGGAGCCCATGACCTTGGGATCAAGAGAGATGGAGCCTACGACCAAAGGGTCGGGCGAACCAGAGCCCACGACCTTAGGGTCAGGCGAGACGAAGCCCACGACCAAAGGGTCGGGCGAACCGGAGCCCATGACCTTGGGGTCAAGCGAGTCAGAGCCCACACCCAAGGGGTCAAGCGAGTCGGAGCTCGCGCCCAAGGGGTCGAGCGAGTCAGAGCTCACACCACACAAGACAACAAGGGTAATAGTGAAGTGTAGACTATCTTGGCTATGAATCTGAGGATGTTTGTGGTTGTTTGAGCACTTGGTAGCACATATTAGTTTAAGCATTGTGCCCCCCTTTATAGTATGGCTTTTCCTATACTCAAATTCAATATATAAAAGAATTTAAACCTCCTTTGAGTTTAAAGCCATCTACATTTATAATTGGGGCCTCCTCCATTTCGTGTAGCATCCTTGAATATCAATTCCCTGCTTGTCATCTTGATAAATCTCATTAGTTCTCTAATTGGGTGGTCATTATCACCAAAACCCACAATTAAGGCTTGATTGCACTTTCAATCTTCCCCTTTTTGGTGATTGATGACAACCCAATTAGAGCTTACAAAAGATATGAAATAAATACTGAGACTTTTGAGCCATGGGTGTAGAGCCTCCCCCTAAGTATGTTAATAGAGAATTGAATTCTCAAGTTGGCATAAGAGGTCAAGATTCATATTTTAGTGAAAGTGATGGGGCTCCCTCTACATCCATGGTCCTATGGGGTGCTGCATACTGTGTCAGGTATGTAAAATGTGATGCAAATGACAGTTTATGCACAACATGATTTGCTGTTGCAGCTAGGTGCAGCACTGCCGCACTAAAGTGCGGCACTGTTGCACTTGCTATAATAGCACAGATCAGAACAGATACCACACAGCATGTGATACATACATTCTAGCACAATTGTATCACAAGCGATAGCATAGATTAATATATGTCCATATCCCACACAAAAAGTCAAATAGTAGCATTATTTCACAAGTTAGAGTTTTTAGCATCTCTCAAACTTTTCACCCAGCGAAGACTAACACTCATCGATTAGGACATGAAGCACAGCTGCTAACCATGGAGTCAAAAAGTTGTTGACCCCTCTAATTTTTGTAAAGTTGTTGATCCCTCTAATTTTCTTTCCCTTTGGCATAAAGCACCAAAAAAGATAAGAAAAGAAGAAAGGTCAACACCTACTCGTCATCTCCCTAGATGTTCGTCCAATCAATATCATCACCTCCTATAGCAGTCCTAGCACCACCATCACCATCATCATCATCAGAGTCAATACGTGCACGGCCTTGACGATGAGTAGTGGCGGTGTAGCGAGTGGAACGATTGGAATGCCTTGGCTCCTGTTTCTAACGGTATCCCTCCAAGGTCTCATCCCAATCTGCTGCTCATCCCTGCTGCTCCTCATCATCATCACCATCCTCATCATCTGAATCTATGTCAAAGAGACTCGGAAGGTCATACTATGGAGGAGGTGAAATAGGAGGAAGTGGTGGAAGGTCCTGTCCACGATGCTGACGCTGCTCAAGCTATGTCTCATACACTCTATGAGCTACATAGGTGCACTTGATGAAGATTGCCTTCAACCACTCGCCAAACTTCTTCATCTTGCCTCCTCTGCGAGACCTAAAATGGGAAGATTTAGGGATGTCTACATGAGCATGAGAGCTCCCCACTCCTTGAGTAGCTGCAACTGGCTAGGTCTTCTCAATTTTGTAGACGGTGTGCATCCCATCCTTTAGAAAATAAAATCCAGTGACTCTCTCAATCATGAACATGATGTAAGGGGCATAGGGCAGCCCCCTCCTCCCATCCTCCACTGCAAATCTCAACTCAGTCCACATGAATGTAGGGACATTGAACCTGTCCCCACCTAGAGCAAATCTAGCCAACACATTTCTCACATAGCCATTAATATCTGAGGTTGCTCCATCTTTTGAGTTGATGGTGTTCCTAATGAGGATATTGAGGATGTAATAGAAGCTATGTAGACCACTCCTCTTGCCATCTGCAATCCTTCTATCTAGGGATGAAAATGGTACGGATATTTTCCGACCATATTCGAAACCAAATCCATTTAGAGGGGTTGAGATCTATCCATATCTGAGTCTAGATATCCAACATCCGATACCGTATCCGTATCCAAATACTCAAATCGCATATTTATGATGTCGATATCCAATCATATCCTATCTGATATAGTTGACACTATCCGTATTTGAATCCGAATCTGGACAAAAATATGAAAACAAATGTAATATCGGTGATATTCGTCCGTATCCGATCCGTTTTCATCCCTACTTCTATCTCTCCACATGTAACTGATGTCATGGATCTCAGTTCGAGGCTCATCATGAATGTAAGTGTAACCTCTGTGCTCCTCCCCAAAGCCAAGAATCTAGCTAAAAGTGACAAAGTCGACTCGATAGTGCCAACCATCAGTCATCTAGTGAATCTCATCAGAGGTCTGGTCATAGAAGTATGTGCCATGAAGCTATGCAAGGACCTCCTCATTCTAGTTATACTAGAAATCCATGATGTCTGAAAGCTAGAACCTATCACAAATTTTGATTACCTTGTCAAACTTAGGCTCCTTCTCCTGCATCTCATCCCAATCAATATACTACATCTTGATGATCTTGGTTTTCTTGGATGCAAGAATGGTAGTGGCATAAAAGTTGGAATGAAACTCATTCCAGAATCTATAATCAATGCCCAAATCCTTATGCGCTACATAGGGATTGATCCCCCTTGGCTCTTCCACTAGCTTCCAACTCTTGGAATAGTTGACAACTGCATGCTAGCAGGAGTCATCTGGAGGTCTCATGATGATCTCACTCTCAAAATCTCTCATGTATCTGCCATCAAACTCAGAGAGATGCTATGGGGTGTCAGAAATGGCATCAGTGGTACGACCTGTTATCTCTAGCCTCTCCTCATCTTCAATGTATTGCACACACCTCCCCCTGTCACCAAGTCCCCTTCGAGCTACACTAATGCCTGCTGCTATTGACCTCCCTCGACCATGGCGAGGTGGATCCTTGTCTCTTTGCTCATTCATCTTTTCCCCCTTCGGTCATTATCTCCATGCTCCATCTTCTTAAACAAGGAATAGAGAGGAGAGGGAAGAAACTACTTGGGCCAGGGGTAGTAGCAGCCATCAGCAACGTTGAGGGAGTGCTAGCAGCTATCGTGACATAGCCAAAGACCGGCAACGTGCGGCCAAGCGACAGCGATGGCGTGGGCGTGAGAGGAGAGAGAGGCACGGGCATCGGGAAAAAGAGAGAGGAAAAGAAGTTACTACGGACCTGAGGATAAGAAAAAGAATAAATGGGCCTCATAGTAAAACCGTTTGGGCTGAATCTCAATTTGAGATCCAAAGTGTGGCACTACCGCACTCCCCAAAATAGTGGGAGTTAGCTATAATCTATATGACTCTCTATGTATAAGATATGGACACATATCACCTATATACCATGACCAAAAACAAATAATCAATACAGACCATGATCATGATACATAAGTTGCCTTTTATAAATCATTTTCATGCACAATATAAAAAATCAACTCTTTTGCCAAGATACTAGTTATCAAACAGAGGCATGCTAAAATTCAAACCACGTTATGAGAATCAAGTATATTTAGCTCACTAAGCAAAGCACAAAACCTTGACTCATCGAGGGGCTTTGTGAAGATATCGGCTAGTTGCTTTTCGGTGCTCACATGGCGAATTTCTATATCTCCTTTGGTTTTGTGGTCTCTCAAGAAATGATGACGGATGTCTATGTGCTTGGTTCTAGAGTGGCTTATGGGGTTGTTTGCTAGCTTAATGGCACTCTCATTGTCACATAATAATAGGATTTTGGTAAAATGACATCCAAAATCACGAAGAGTTTGCCTCATCCAAAGTAGTTGGGCACAACATGCACCGGCCGCAATGTACTCAGCCTCGGTAGTGGAAAGGGCTATACAATTTTACTTTTTAGAACTCCAAGAGACTAGAGATCGTCTAAGGAATTGACATGTCCCCGAAGTGCTTTTTCGATCTACTTTGCAACCGGCGTAATCGGAATCTGAATACCCAAGTAGATCAAACTTAGAGCCCTTAGAATACCACAAACCAAGGTTAGGAGTGTGTACTAAATATCTCAAGATTCTCTTAACGGCCACCAAGTGACACACTTTCGGGTTAACTTGAAATCTAGCACACATGCACACACTAAGCATAATATCGGGCCTAGATGCGCACAAATAAAGTAGAGAGCCGATCATGGAACGATATACCTTGGTATCCATGACTTTTCCTTCAATGTTGAGATCAAGATGTCTATTGGTTGGCATGGAAGTTTTGATAGGCTTGGCATTCACCATGTCAAACTTCTTGAGCATATCATGGGTGTACTTCATTTGACAAATAAAAGTTATATCCTTCACTTGCTTGATTTGAAATCCAGGGAAGAACTTCAACTCACCCATAATGGACATCTCAAATCTCTTCATCATGGTCCTACTAAATTCCTCACAAAAAGTATGATTAGTACTACCAAATATTATGTCATCGACATATATTTGGCACACAAATAAATCTTTACCAACTTTGTGAGTGAAAGGGTAGGGTTAGCTTTGCCTATTTCAAAGCCTTGTTTAAGCAATAATTCCTTAAGGCATTCATACCATGCTCTTGGTGCTTGCTTAAGCCCATAGAGCGCCTTTTGGAGTTTGTAGACGTGGTTGGGAAACTTGGGATCCTCAAAACCCAGTGGTTGCTCAACATAGACAAGTTCTTGAATGGGGACATTAAGGAATGCACTCTCCACATCCATTTGACATTGCTTGAAATTGTGATGAGTGGCATAGGCTAGAAGCATTCGGATTGCTTCAAATCTTGCCACCGGTGCATATGTTTCCTCAAAGTCTAAGCCCTCTACTTGAGTGAAACCTTGAGCAACCAATCTTGCCTTGTTTCTTGTCACCACACCATTCTCATCTTGCTTTGCTTGTTGCAGAAAACCCACATGGTGCCAATGATATTGGTGTTGGGTCTCTCCATTAAGGTCAACACTTGGTTTCTTTCAAAGTTATTGAGCTCTTCTTGCATGGCCATCACCCAATCTAGGTCTCCAAGTGCTTATTCTACCTTAAGAGGCTCCAAAGAGAAAACAAACGAGTAATATTGACAAAAGTTTGCTAAATGTGAATGAGTTGTTACCCCCTTTCGAAGACTCCCAAGGATGTTATCAATGGGATGATCCTGTTTTATTGTTTGCCTTAGCCTTGGATGATCAATGACCTCTTGTCCATCTTCTGGATCTTCATTATCTTCTTGCTCGAATATCGGTTGTAGGTTCTATCCTTGAATCAGAGTTGGACGTGCTGCTACTGTCAGAGGGAGTGCAGCACTGCTGCTCTTATGTGTGGCACTACCACTCTGCTGATTTGCAGCAAGGGTCAGCTCCCCCTCAGCATTAGGTACGTCAGCAGAACTTTGTTCATCAGCAGCTTGAGGAACCTCCACTTCAGTGACTTCGTCTTCTTGTGGTCTTATATCACCAATAGCCAATTGCTTGATTGCTTCACATGGTGGATCCTCCTTTCCTACAACACTTAAATCAACTTGCTCCACTTGAGAGCCATTAGATTCATCAAATGTCACATCTACCGCTATTTCAACTCTCCCGGAGGTTTTGTTGAAAACACGATAGGCATGCTCATTTGATCCATAACCAAGAAAAAAACCTTCATTAACTTTAGGTGCAAACTTAGAGATTTTGGGTCTCTTATTAAGTATGAAGCACTTGCACCTAAACACTCTAAAGTAGGACACCTTTGGTTTGTTACCGGTTAGAAGCTCATATGAAGTTTTCTTCAACTTCTTGTGTAGGTAGAGGCAGTTGATGTCATGGCAAGCGGTGTTGATGGCTTCGCACCAAAAGAGGTCTGGCGTCTTGTACTCATCTAGCATTGTCCTTGCCATGTCAATTAGTGTACAATTCTTCCTCTCTACTACACCATTTTATTGAGGGGTGTATGGAGTTGAGAACTCATGCTTGATGCCTTCTTCAACAAGAAACTCCACAACTTGGGTGTTCTTGAATTCGGTACCATTGTCGCTTCTCATTTTCTTGATGGGGAGACTGAACTCCTTTTGAGCCCTTCTAACAAAAGTCTTCACTTTGTCCCTAACTTGACACTTATCAAATAAGAAAAATATCTAAGTGAAACAGGAATAATCATCAACAATAATAAGATCATATTTGTTACCCCCAATACTTAGGTAGGTGACCGGTCCAAAGAGATCCATGTGTATAAGCTCCAATGGTTGCGTCGTGGTCATGATGCTCTTTGGTGGGTGAGGTACATCAACTTGCTTTCTAGCTTGACAAGCGTTGCATATCCTATCTTTCTTAAAGTGAACATTTGTTAGCCCAAGGATATGTTCATCTTTTTGAAGTTTGGCCAAGTTCCTCATCCCAACATAGGCTAATCGGCGATGCCAAAGCCACCCCATGCTAGATTTTACCACTAAACAAGTCACAAGATTAGCTTTACTTTTGTTAAAATCAACTAGGTAAAGCTTGTTCTTTAAATGACCCGTAAAGACAATAGAGGAATCCTTCCTTCTAAAGACTTCCACACCCTTATCCGTAAAGAGACAATTGAAGCCCATCTTGCATAATTAAGAGACGGACAACAAATTATAACCAAATGAATCAACATGTAAAACATTTGTAATTAAATACTCAAGGGTTATAGCAACTTTATCGAGACCAATCACATCCCCCTTAGAGTTGTCTCCAAAGTGAGTCCATATTCAGGGTATATGATGAGACTATACTCATTTCTCTGGTCATATGATTTGTACATCCACTATCAAGCACCCAACTTGACCCACTGGAGGAGTATGCCTGTAAAATAGATTTAGTTGCTTGATTTAGGTCCCTAATTTAACTTGCGACCTTGCATGTTAGTCACAAGAATCTTAGAAACCCAAATAGAAGTATTCCTATATATGTTGGTTTCCTTTCCAACATATTTAGCAACCAATTTCTCACTGTTGTTGTTCCTTAAAACAAAACATGAAGTTAAGCTTTGTCAAGGTGGTTGAAACTTTGCTTGGTAGGCATACTTGTTCATAGTACCCCACACTAAATCCTTTGGCTTCTGCTAAACCTGTTTCTACTGGGACACTTTTTTCTTGAGCTTAGTTTGATCAGGAGCAGAATTGGTAGCCTTTCCATTTTTGCGGGGAGCGGCACAGCCGGCCTTCACTCCGGCACTGCCGCTCTAGACTACAGCATTGCCGCTATCTGTGCAGGTTGATCAGTACCAACTCTTTCCTTCCTCTCAAACTTAACATGCTCATAGACATTTATGATCTTTCTTCCATTTGTCTTGGCTTCTGCAGTGTGCCCAAGCCCATACTTGATTGAGGGGTGTCTCCCTTGCTTGAATTGAGGTACTCTTGAATCATTTGTCTTCTTGTCACTTACTTGAGCCTTACCACTTAAGCAGCCCTTGCCAATGATCTCATTGAGTCTAGCAATTTCTTTTCTCATTGTCTCCATGTTTGCAAGGTTAGTGGAATAAGCATTCAAATCAATATTATAACATTTTCCACAACCTTGACTAGTGGAGGTAGTAGAGGCATCCTTTGCCTTAGAGGGATGTGAGTTGCTATCCCAAAGAATGTTATATTGCAGTTCAAGTTCATTATGCTTTTCATCTAAGTCACAATACTTTTCTTGAGAGCAATATTTTCTTTCTTTGTGATAGCATGGTCTCCTTGTTCTTTGGCCAAGGCCTTGCGCAAGGATTCCACCTCACTTCTCTCTAATATAAGAGCTTCCTTGCTAGCAATGTAGAGATCCTCTTGTTGTATAAGGGTTTCCTCTCTAGATTCTAGCCCAGCTTGGACACTCTCTAAGTCCTCCATTAGCTTAGTGATGAATAATTTGGTCTTTCCATCCAAATTTTTAGTTATCATGTTTATTTCTTCATCACTAGATTCATCGTCACTAGAGCTATCACTAATATCACTACTAGAGATATCACTAAGAGGTGAGGGTGGAGGAGCTTTGGCCTTAGATTTAGATTTTACCTTCTCACCCTTTGCCATAAGACAAGTGTGAGGGAAGTAGTAGTCATCATCGGACATGTTGGTGAAGAGTCTTGGTGAAGAAGATGGCTCATGGATAGCAATGGTTGTAACTTTCTCATCTTCTTCACTTGAGCTTTCTTTAGTTGAGTCCCATTCATGCCCAATGTGAGCCTCTCCCATGTACTTCTTGCTCTTTCTGCAGTTGGCCTTCTCCCCTTTCTTGTCCTTGTATTTGTTGTCCTTGATCTCATATGGACACTTGGCAATGAAGTGATCGGTGCTTCTATAATTGTAGCATGTCCTCTTTTTCTTGTTTGGGAAGCATCTCTTCACTACCTTATAGCCTTTCTTCTTTAGCCCCTTGTGATACCTCCTCATAAAGAGAGCAACATCATCCACTTTCTCGTATTGGTCATTATCAAGTTCACTCTCACTAGAGTATGAGGTGGTCTCTACTCTTTCTTGAACTTACTTGCTTGCTTTGGGCTTGCTAGTTGAAGCTTGCTTGTTGGTCTTGGACTTGCTAGTAGAGCTTTGCTTGCTTGATTTGTTGGCCTTGAGAGCTACATCCTTGTTGATCTTGATGCCTTCTAGCTTTACTTGTAATTCTCCAAGCTTCTTCCTCTTATTTGCTTCTTCTCTTTGCATATCAAAGGTCAAGATCCTCCCAAGTACATCATTTGGTGTGAAGTACTCAAACTTCTTCTTGTCTCTAATTAGAGTGACTACGATCTCATTTCTAGGTGAATAAGCTTCCAACATAATCTTGACAACTTTATGATCATCTAGCTCTTCACAACCATAGCCTCTAATCTTGCCCACCATTGTCATCAACCTATCAAACATCTCTTGTGGCTCTTCTCCATCCGAGATAACAAATTGGTTGAGCTTGGGCATCAACAAATCAATTTTTGCCTTTCTCACTTTGTCAACTCCTTCATCTGCAAGATGCAAAGTATCCCAAATTTGCTTGGCAACATCCACACCAATCACTCTATTGTACTCATCACCATCCAAGGCACTAAGTAGCACACTAGTAGCTTGTCCGTTGAGGTGGATGATTCTCATTTCTTCCATGGTTGGATTCTTGGGATCAGCCGGTGGCTCAAATCCATTGCAAACAACCTCCCAGATGGCAGGATGAAGACCTAGAAGATAGGCTCTCATCAAGTGCTTCCACTTGGTAAAGTTAGTCCCATTGAAATGAGGTAACTTGCCCATGGGAACATTGATGAAAGACTTGTGATCATGGTTAGTCATAGACATAAAAGAATAGTTAAAAGATATGGTGGCATATTTATTGTCGTCATTCTTCTTGCTCTTTCCTTTCTTGTCCTTCTTGTTATGCACTGGGTAGGACTCATCATCATCACCATCTTTGGAGCTGCTAGATAGCTCAC
This sequence comes from Miscanthus floridulus, assembly GCF_019320115.1. Classification (NCBI taxonomy): domain Eukaryota; kingdom Viridiplantae; phylum Streptophyta; class Magnoliopsida; order Poales; family Poaceae; genus Miscanthus; species Miscanthus floridulus. Next base: position 27,957 of record NW_027096477.1, on the reverse strand, counting down.
TTGAAGATGCATTGGAGGCTTTTGCTTCTTGTTCCTTCTTCTTTCTTGCTTCTCTTCTTTTTCTTCTAGCTTCTCTCTTGAGTACTCTTTCTTCTTTTCTTGCTTTCTTCTCTTGTAACTGCTGCTGCTCCTTCTTCTTCTCTCTTGCTTCTCTTCTTTTTTCTAGCTGCCCTTCTTCTTCTTTGTTCTTCATTTTGAGCTTTTTCGGCATCGGTTGCCTCTAGCTGAGGGAGCGTGGAGTTGCTCGCTATAGAGGCGCTAAGCTCACTGCTGTTGGTGTCATACAGCCCAACATCCTCTGGATCGACATTGATGGGCTACACAACACCGGATCCTCTCCTAGGCTCCATACCTCATGTGGTGAAGTGCACACGAGGTAACTCGCTCTGATGTCACTTGTAGGATCTCTGGTATGCCTAGAGGGGGTGAATAGGCCTATAAAAAATCAACTCAAACTAAAGTCAAATTCATCCACGGCATTGTCGCTCTGTGAGTGCAGCACTATCGCACCTACAGGAAAGATTAGTTCACAGTTCAAAATCTACCCAATGAAATTTAGATTAGGTAAATTTCTTAGCTTCCTACAGGGTAGTAGATCACAAATCGACAGCTGAAGGTGGTGGGAACACCACACACAAGTAGATTGGCCTCAATCCTAGAAATCACCTCAATAACAATATGTCGTGCAAGTGATGTAAATCAAGCACAAGTGACATAATGATTTATCCCATGGTTTGGCTCACCACCAAGGCTTGCCTACCTCCACGTTGTTGAGGTTAGCCACTAAGGCTTAGAGCTTTCTAGCCCTTCCTCATTCTCAAGTCAAGAGACTTAACTCTTGAGATGAGGGGTGAGTTTACTAGCTTCAAGAGATGGTTACAAACCTCCTAGGGCTGCCACATAAGTTGACAAGCTCCACAGGCGACGCTCTAGCCGGCTAGGAGCCAAGCTCCAAGAGTAGCAAACACAACCGCCGGCTAAAACGTGAACCAAGTGCTCTTTAGAATTTGAGAATCAATGGAGTTGCTCTCTAATCAAGTTTGAACCCTTTCCCCTCAAGGATTGATGGGAAAATCAATAGATTTGCTTGAGGGCTTTAGGTCAACAATGGAGTGTGAGAGAGAGAGGGCTCCTGCTCTATTTTGGGCATGCTGAAATGAGGAAGAAGAGAGCAGGTTGGTTACCGTTGGGAAGGAAGGAGAAAGGTATATATACCCCCAGCCCCCAATGGTCACTTAAATCATAGATAGACATTGGGGAAGAAAAGGAAAGGTATATATATCCCTAGCCCACAACAGACACTACACCCAAGAGGTTGGGCGAGACAAAGCCTGTGACCAAAGGGTCGGACGAGCCAGAGCCCACGACCTTGGGGTCGGACGAGACGGAGCCAGCGACCAAAGTGTTGGGCGAACCAAAGCCTGTGCCCAAGGGGTCGGGCGAGTCAGAGCTCGCACCTAAGGGGTCAGGCGAGTCAAAGCTCGCACCCAAGGGGTCGAGCGAGTCGGAGCTCACACCACACAAGACAGCAAGGGTAATAGTGAAGTGTGGACTGTCTTGGCTGTGAATTTGAGGATGCTTGTGGTTGTTTGAGCATTTGGTAGCACATATTAGCTTAAGCATTGTGCCCCCCTTTATAGTACGCATTTTCCTATACTCAAATTCAATATATAAAAGAATTTAAACCTTCTTTGAGTTTGAAGCCATCTACATTTATAATTAGGGGCTCCTCCATTTCATGTAGCATCCTCGAATATCAATTCCCTGCTTGTTAGCTCGATAAATCTCATTAGTTCTCTAATTGTGTGGTCATTATCACCAAAACCCACAATTAAGGCTTGATTGCACTTTCAATGACGTTGACCCAGTCCGATCCATAGATGTGTACACTACTTCTGGGTCTGGGCTCTATCCCTTATTGAAGCCCAACTATTATCTTGCTAGTTTCTAGTCCCATTGGTGTCCTCCCAGGTGGACATAGAATCACCGACACTAAAATATAAGGTCTTCCATAGCATGGTGATGCCAGAAAACTAAGAATGGGCCCCACACATAGAAATAGGAGTCACTCTTCTTGTGCTGCAGTGGAAGGCATCACTCCTAGGCCCATCATGTCATGTGTTCTCTCTCCATTTTCTTCAGCATGCATGTCCCTTCTCTTGTTTTTGTTGTGTGCTGCATGAGTTGGAACTTGGAACCGATGTCTACACTTTCATCACTCCCAGTTTTTGGAGCACCACTCAAATTTGGCACCGCATGCTGCAGTGGTAGAAGTGATGCTTAAATACCCTCTCTCTTCTTTAGGCATCACTCTAGGATCACATTTGGAAGGCCTAAGGTATCCTAGGAACTCTAGGACAAATTATAGGGTTATGCAAATGACATATGTAACTTTTCCTTAACTATAGAGAAACTTTGTACTTACCATATTTTGTGTCTGGTGACAAACACACTGAAATATAATGTTTCTTTGGAACTTTAGGAAAAATTATAGGGCAATCCAAATGACGCATGTATCCCCCCTTAACTATAGACAGACTTTGTGCTTACCATATTTGATCTTATTGATAAATACTAATGTCAAGTATGCATGTAACTGAGACTTTGAGGGGGTAAATTCACCTAGAACCCCTTATATTTTTGAACAATTTTTCAATAAGACATAGGGAGTAGAAGTTAGGAAGGAGAATCAAAGACCTTATTTCCTCATGGTTCCTATCACGTTGGTTTTCGACGGGGTTTCTTAGGTCAGTCTCAATGGGAATTTCATGACATTAAATAAGCTGACGTGACATAGAATAGATGAAGAGAGAAATGATGAAAATTTTATGAGATGAAATGAGTTTCATAGGGAAGAAATTTATTTACAATATTTTTAACACATGGAGTCTTAGAAACTGAGACATCAAACATTCCACTATGTCTCCACCCATCTAATGCTTGTTCTATCTTGTTTCTTTTAAAAAATTGCTTGCTCTATCGGGTTAAGAGCTTAGCCCAAACCAACCCACCTACATCCCACCACCTCGACAGTTCTCTAGCTTGGGTCCGGGTTGATCATCGGTTTTGTCAACCCATGAATAGCTACTACGGCACGGTTGGCCCACAACAACATTGGTTCTATGCTGCTTGTCGTCTACTACCCATCCCCAATCTCAAGGCTCGACGAGACTTTGACTCGCGGATGCGTGAAAGGTCCTAATATAGCTAGAGGAGGTGAATAGCCTATTTAAAATTTCTACAAAGCACTAGAGCAATTGATTAGTACAACAAACGGCGTAATGCAATTTTGCTCTAACTCTATAAGGGTTGCAAGCCACCTATTCCAACAATTCTAGTAGCTATGATCACTATCACACACAACAAGCTAGGTCACTACTCACCAAGCTAGTGTGCTCTTAAAGACTAACTAAAGAGCCACACGAATCAAACTAATAAGCTCTCAAAGACTAACTACACTATAGAGCTTGACAACTAGTTTGCGGGAATATAAATGAGTGAGTAGAGTGATTATACCGCCGCGTAGAGGAGTGAACCAATCACAAGATGAACACCAAATCAATCACCAGGAGAATACCAAAGTTTTTTCTCCTGAGGTTCACGTGCTTGCCGGCACGCTAGTCCCCGTTGTGTCGACCAACACTTTGTGGTTCGGCGACTAAGAGGTGTTGCACAAACCTCGTCCACACAATTGGACACCGCAAGAACCTACCTATAAGTGAGGTAACTCAATGACACGAGCAATTTACTAGAGCTACCTTGTGGTGCTTCACCGGAGAAGGTGCAAGACCCCTCACAATCACCGGAGCCAACCACGAACAATCACCAACACGTGCCGAGGCTCCTTCGTTGCTCCAAGCCATCTAGGTGGCAGCAACCACCATGAGTAACAAGAACTCCGCAGCCACAACGATCCTCAAGTGCCACTAGATGCCATCACTCAAGCAAATGCACTTGGAATCACTCCCAATTTCACTATGATGATGAATCAATGATGGTGATGAGTGGGAGGTGTTTGCTTAGGCTCACAAGGATGTTAAGTATGTCAAAATGCTAAGAGAGTAAGACCCAAGCCGGTACATTTCTATTTATAGAACCCTAAGAAGTAGAGAGCCGTTGGGGACTCTCGGGGTGACCGAGCACACTGACCAGACGCACCCCAACGTCCGGTCGGCAAGTGTATGGTCGCTCTAAGCTATCCACGTGTTCCCATTTGAATTCTTTGTGTTAGATCTCAACGGCTATCTCTCAGTCGCGCGATCAGTCAAGTCATGACCGGACTTAGCGCTCAAAGTGACTGAACTCACCAACACATGGCCTCCGGTCGAGTCCAGTAAGGGTCTAGAGTGTGATTTTCTTGATCGGACATGTCAGGTCAGAGGCGGCCTGACGCGCCTGAGCATCCGGTCCTCACTGGTCGACACTCAGCGCGCGCGATGTCAGTGTACGTCAGCAGGGTTTGCTTTTCTTTGGCGCGTTCGATCACGCGCTAGCGCCGCTCCTCCACTGCTATGCATGACTAGATGCGCCCCCGTGTCAGGTCCAGCGTCTGGTCACATCCCCCGCGCTCTTGACCAGACTTCACGCCACGGTTTAAAAATGACCGGACTCGCCTGGCCAGCGTTCGGTCGGGACATGGCCAGCGTCCGGTCGATGTGCAGCTCCTCCTTTTCTTTTTCTAAGTCCGAAATGACTTCACCCTTGCTTCCAACTTGCTAACCACAATGTGTAGAACTTGTGTTCATGTGTGTTAGTATTTTTTAAAGCATTTTATAAGGGTCAAAGTTAGCACACTAGGTTCCGAAATAAATATGCAAAAGTCATATCACCTAGTGGCACTCAATAAACCGTTTAGCTAAAGATTTCCCCTCTTTATAGTATGACTATCGATCCTAAGTCACTCACACCCTCTATGGTGTCTTGAGTGCAAAACAAAAACCTATCACTATACCTTTGCCTTGATCATCTTGGTTTTTGTTTTTTTCTTTCTTCTTTTTCAAGTTGAGCTACATATGTCCATCTCCATCTCCATGGATCTCATCTTGCTCAATCACTTGGATTGCACCAACTTAGCTTATATCATCACTCATGACAAAAGTTAGTTCTAGATTTCATCAATTACCCAAAATCAAATTAGGGCTTTCAACGTGTTTTCTGTTCGCCGAGCGCTCCAGGCGTCGAGAGGGAGGCGGGCCAGGGAGCTAGCGTTAGCCGCCGCCGGCCTCCCGTCGCTCGCCACTTGTGCCTTTCACTAACTTGCACCGGTCTGCTGGAGTGGTAGGGAGATCCATCTCCCTTGATCGATTTTTTCTTTACTTGGTAATTAATGAATGACTAGTCCTCATACCGGCCTTTGTTGCCTGCACAATCATGATGAATTAAATCCGAATCTATGTTGCCCTATCTTTTCTTTGCCACGATAAATCAAATCCGATTATTTGAAGATGAGATTTATCTTGGAAGGTTCCTGATGATCGTAGGCAATGGCGGACATAGCTTCATAATATTGGGTGTACATGATATTTTTTAAAAATTTCTCAAGACTATGTCTAATAAATAAATGTTAACAACAATGCATATGATATTATTAATAGTTTTTAACAACTTGGACTCATGTATATTCGTATATATTTTTTTAGTACAAACACGACAATTTTGTCATATTAAAAAATAAGATAAATAAGGTGGCTATCTTATGACTCTATTATTTATGGTGGCTTGTTTTGAGTGTGAACGGAACATATCAATGGACATGTCTATTTATGGCTGCTCATGGCCACTATGGTATTGCAAAAATATTTCCATATATTTTTCCTAGTGCTTATCTATTTCTTAGATATTTGTAGCATACAAGAATATCTAGACCTAGAGTATCCTAGTTTTTCTATGAAACATGCCAGATATATCTCATGTATGCTCATTATTTATCTAGAAAGTTTCACAAATATGCATGGCTATCTTTAGGACTACCATTTAATGTATACTTATCTCCATTGCTCGTGATACTATCTTTAAAACTTTTATGCTTTGTCATCGTGGCCTCCTAGCCTAGTGACAATTTCGGCTCTTCCTTTATCTCGTACACTTTTTTTATTAGAACATCGCTCCTTTGGATACACATGATGCTCCTCAAGTTTTGTTAAAAAAACATGGGATGTCACACTTGACATGTAGATTCATCTATAAGCCTATGATCTTTCTATTTTCTTTCTTCTCTCTCCTTGGTCGGTTCTTCCTACTCCCGATCCATCTGCAGAGGGTGGTGACCTCCTCCTCTCCCCTTGCAGCTGAGCTCGCCCCATTGTTCTACAAGACGCTCGTCTAGGCGTGCTTATGAGCTAGACGAAGGGGCATCACCTCACCCAAGGGGATAGATGGACGTCGTGCCCTAGATCTAGGGCTGCAGTACTTCAGGGAGGGACGATCGGTGGCAGCGGAGGTGACGAGCGCGCCTGGAGGAGGCTAGCGACAAGCGTGTCCAGGAGGAAGGCACACTGAGGGCGCAACTGGAGGTAGCGGGGCGGAGGCTGGGAGGGGGCGGGGCAGAGGCGATGGGCACAAGGTTGCATAGGTGATTGGCGCGGCCCGGAGGAGATAGAGGCAGCGCCGGCAGGTGAGGAGCGCGGATGAGAGGAGGTAGAAACGAGAACAAGATTGGATGGAGTGGTGAGTTAGGTCGGGAAGAATAATGTGTACCATATAAGGTGGACTGGATTTTTTTAATCCTTTTTTGTACAACTTTAAGTCCACAATTTTTTATTTTTTTTATTTAAGATAACTAGCAAAAATACCCGTACGTTGCGACGGGACTATAATTTACTGTCCTGTCGACGACGAGAGTGGTAGCATGACAGAGCTACGTGTGGGCATAGCGCCCACTGCGAAGCAGCTTAAATCGGTGGCACGACAGCACGCACGTGCGGTGTCACCAGCCATGGCTTGGCAGCCTGTGTCGGTGGCGTGACAGCCATCGTACAAACGTGGGCTACCACTGCACAACGACAAGGTTGGCGGCATAGTACCCGTGTGGACACGGCTCCTACAATGTAGCGGGCGTGCCCGACTGCCACAGTTGAGCTGAAGCGCAACTTTGACGATGGCCTTAGCGATCAACAGGAGTGGTGCGCATAGAGAAGGCATGATTGTGCTATCAATATTAGCGATGACACAATACTTGGTAGAGATTAGCTTGACTACAAGTAGCTAGATCTCATGAGGGTTTGTTGATTGTTATACCATCGATCTACCTAACACATTGTGTACGTTCTCATAATTTTGTTACACTTAATGTGTCATATGTCTATTGTTTTTGTACACACTCTACTCCATAGGAAGTATTCTAAACGGATGAAATATTAAAAAAATCACAATAAACCACCGAAAGAAAAGTCATGATGGATGGAAACGTGGAAAAAATAGCAAAAAAACTGGAGGAAGAAAACATGGGGACCAAACCAGAAAAAAAAGAAAAAAAGGAAAAAATGGACGGACGGAGAAAAAAAATGACCTAAAGAAACCTAGCAGATAAATATTGCCGGAACACAAACACGGATGGAAAAAACCGGACTGGGACAAAAAGAAGAATTCAAAATAGAAAACGAGATAAGATATAAGATGAGTTACGTATATACTTACAAATTTCTACTTTTATCTTTTTTATTTGAATTAGAATTCCTATTTAGGTTATATGAGATCAGAGAATCTATTTGAATTAGAATTAGGATTTCTAACAATTGGAAGGATTTTCCTGCTGAGACAGGTACAATCTATGTACGATTTCCTGTTGTACGCATCCGGGTTTGGTTTGCGTTTCTTTCCGATCTTCTATTTCTGAGTCCAGTTTTGGTTTGCATCCGTTTCTATGTCCGTTCCGGAGTACAGTTTTGGTTTGTGTCCATGGGTCTGGTTTTGGGTTGGGTCCAAATTGGTTGTCCCTTTTTTTTTTACCCTGCGTTCGGTTTTCTATCAATACATACGTGTCCAATTGACTACGCCTGGTCTTTCCTATATATTGGTTCGTGAGTCTGTCTTGAATTACAAGAGACCAAACAAGATTTTCTGTTGGCTGCACCAATTAATGAGTCCTAATAGAACACGACAGCTCCTTAATTAATTCTTGCATATTTTGTATGGCACTGTTTGTTTATTTTATAATTCGTATTTTTTAGCTTCTTTTTTTAGCTGAAATATTATTTTTCTCTCACAATAAATCAGCTGGAACAATATTTTGACTTTTTTCAGCCTATATATGCCCGAGCTTCCCTGGTATAAATGTACGGTCATGCACTATGATATCCAAGATAAGTAAATTACTCTGACTTTGCTTCCTTGTACATGGAGTTCAAAACGACGCACCAACGTGAGGATGCATTATGTTTTGGACAAAAGTGATTCTAGCTCGTTTGAACACAGGTTATATATATATAAAAAAGTTTGGACACAAAAAAAACTCTTAATTGTACAGTAGTTAGAGGAAGACGACAAAAATAAAATAGATGAGCGAACAAAATGTTATAAATTTTACCTATTTATTATTAGACATACGTTAATATACGTAGATGCATATGACACGCAAAGTGCAAGGTCACCGTATAGATACCGCGGCTTTTTCTACTAACCTTGCTCGACGTTTGGCCCGCCACTCGTCTCGCCCGCGGCCGATCTCCAACCGATCGCCGCGCCGCAATCCGGAGAAGAGACTACGCTAGGTCGAGCACCACCTGGGGCTCAGCGTTCTCGCGACCAGTTCCGGCGCGGCGTCCGCCCTCTGCAGCCACTCGCCACTCGCCCCCGCGACCGTCGTTGTTGTCCTACTTCGCCACTCGCCACCTTGGCCGGCGACGAGCACCACCAGGACAGCAGGTATTCCCTCGCCTTGGTCCTCCCTTCCTGCTGTGCGAAGCCGTGCGCCCAAACCTTAGCGTAATTCGTAGGTAAAACCGTGCGCCCAAACCCTAACATACTATTCGTAATCGGATCTGAATCTAATTACAGGTGTATGTATATGCCTACTAACTTCGATTGCTTTGCAAAAAAATATTGGGTGTACATGTGTACACCCATGTCCTTTACTGGGTCCGCCCGTGATCACAGGGAGAAGAGAGTTTATCCACACAGGCAGCTATGTTGGAGAAGATTGGGTTGCCACCGAAGCCGTCCATGCGAGGCGCTACCTGGGTGGTGGATGCATCCCACTGTCAGGGTTGTTCTGTTCAGTTCTCCTTGTTTACTAGGAAGGTAATCTCTTGTTTTTTTTTCCTCCCTTGCAGTGATAATATTCTGAATGGATGCCCTCCCCCCCCCCCCCCCCCCCCCCCCCCCCACCCACACACACACACACACACACGGGACAATTGCAAAAATAGGACTCAAAAACATGGGTTGTTTGCAGATTTGACACTGGACCCACATTCATAGACACAGATGGACCCATTTGTCATCCACCCGAGTGTCAGCAGATCAAAAGAGTCAATCTTTGGAGTCCCAAATATCCAATTTGACCCACCCTCCTCCGTAAAGCTTAATTTAGTTCTTCTCCATAATCTTGTACACTGTCGTGGTTGGTTTATATCATGAGATTCTATTTTTCTTCTTTCAGTTTCGTTTATATATGCTGCTTATTTACATTACTTGCTCCACCACTAGCAAAACTTATGAAATGTTGGACTACAAAGCAAATTGATTAAATAAATTTGTTGATTGTAGAAACTATAATCACTGTGTTTGGTTCATGTTCTCCATTGTTTTTCCTTTAGTCATTTTCCACTTGGAATGCTTTTCCTTTAGTCATTTGCTGCTTGTAAATATGGTCAATCATGAAGTGAAATGCTTGCTATGAAACTTTTGAATCTACTGCCTAAAAATGTCTCACTTGTTTGTTTCAATAAATTAAATGCTTGCATTTCCATGTTAATGTTTTTTCTGAAATTGCCCTTCAATTGACTTTTGTGTATTTGATATGTAGCACCATTGCCAAAGATGTGGGGGATTGTTCTGCAGCAGCTGCACCCAGCAGAGGATGGTTTTACGTGGACAGGGTGATTCACCTGTTAGAATTTGTGATCCTTGCAAAAAGCTTGAGGAAGCAGCACGCCATGAGTTGAGATATGGGCACAAAAATAGAGCTACAAGAGGTCTATTTTCTTTTTCTTATCCTTTCGATCAGTCATGTGTTTCAGTGAATAAACGTGATTTGGTTGATACTACTGCTTTGAAATACGTTTAAGTAGTACATTTGTGGAAATCATAATAAACCAATAGCAATCAAGGGCATGTTGATTGAAATCTGACTATCAGCATGGAACCCAATGTAGATGCAGTTTACGTTGAAATTTGGCTCTCATCATAATATAAATCACGTTTGACCATTTTGGGTGCTTGTGCACAAGGTTTGGGCTGGTTGGTATTATTTCTTTTTTTACATTTGATTATGCTTTATGGGAGCTATATCGTTAAGCTCTGAAACACAATGCTTATTGACACTGTATCCTAACTAGTGATGATGGTGCTTGCAGCTTCTCACTAGTGAACAATTAAACAGCTTTGACAATATTTTGTTCTATCTCAGGGAAATTTTTTTTTTAGAAGAAAGGGTTTCCCCCGCTTTTGTATTATCAAAATCAAAGACGTTTTACAGTTCTGGCGTGTAGGCGCGCCCGCCAAAATCAAGGCTCTAAGCCAAACTGAGACACAACCTCAGGTCTACTGACATTACAATTTAAACGGCGTATTAGTCTGACCCGAAACGACTGATCCCAAAGGCTGAGCACCCAATAGATCCCACCCTGATGATGTATTGATCACGACCGGCATCCACTGCAGTTGAGGGGGCAAGCTTGCTCTGTTCTCCAGCTGGTGCGCGAATTCCTCCACTAGCAGTCCAGTTTCCAGGTTGAGCAGCGGCACCCACCTTCTCGCCATCCTGACAGTCCGCAGCAACACTCTTTTCATACCTGTCCATGTAACACCCTGAAAACACATCTCATTTCTCAGCTTCCATAGAGACCAAATAATTGATGAAGTAACAACATTAGTAAACTTGTGGTGTTTATTTGCCACCCAAAACCGAGCAATCGATTCAAAGTTAGCCCCTATATCCTGATTCAGTAACTCGCTGATAATAAGCCATATATTTCTAGCAACACAACATTCAAAGAAGAGGTGAGAGATCGATTCTTTCTCGCTACAGAACAAGCAGGTGGGATCACTCACTTCCCTGCGTTTGCCTAGATTGTCTCTTGTTAAAACTCTATTATTAGAGAGGAGCCAAAGGAAGAACTGCACCCTTGGTGGAATAGTAAGCTTCCAAATTGAACCTACAAACATTGGGGTGACCCCCCTGTGATTAATCACAGCGTACAGAGATTGGACTGAATATTTACCCGAAGAAGTGTAATGCCACAGAATCTGATCTTCCTCTTCAGAGAGGGAAACTGACTCCAACAGACTACATAACTCTAACCAGAGATTCATAGTACTAGTCGACACACATCTTCTGAAGGTTAGCATAAGGTTGTCCCCATCCCAGACCTCATGTAAAGTTTTACCTTGCTGTTCGTTAATAACGTATAGAGGCCAATAAACTGTAGCTAGGCTAGTGTTACCCAGCCAAATATCTTCCCAGAATCTGACTTTTCTACCATTACCAATCACCCACCTAATACCCATACGGGCTGCCTGAACCGCCCAAAGTACTCCTTTCCAAAAAGGAGAGACCCCAACCGTTGGGCAGCACAACATATTGGGGTCTTCAGTTTTGTATTTGAAATTAACAATGCTTCTCCAAATAGCATTCGAATTCAGGTGATATCTGAAAATCCAAGCACCTAGGAGTGCTAAATTTAAACTCCTCATATCTGGGATACCTAGACCGCCAACATCTTTTTTCTGAGAGACTAGTTGCCAGCTAGCAAGATGATATTTATGATGATCTACACTATCATTCCACAACCCATTTGAGAATTAATCATGTCAATAGCCCATCTTGGAAACTTGATTACAGAAAGCAGATAAATGGGGATGCTTGCTAAGCAAGCTTTGAGCAAAGTAAGTCTCCCTAGCCTACCCTTCCATCCAGCTATCCTTTTAATTATTTTGTCAATGACAGGTTGCAAATCTTGCTTTCTCAGTTTTGTAAAGTGCAGGGGAACTCCCAAGTATTTTATTGGAAAATCACTTTTCTTGCAGCAAAAAATTTTTGCAAAGCAGTTTGCATCGTCTTCCTCTAGGCCTATGGTTAGAAGATCACTTTTGTCATAATTAATTTTCATACCTGACATTTGCTCGAAGCAAACCAACAGCCACTTTAAAGTGCTTGCTTTTTCTAGGTTATTCTCTAAAAACAGTAAGGTGTGATCCACATATTGTAGGCTAATGATACCTCCATCAATTACTTGAGGAAGAAGCCCAGTTATAAGATTTTGTTTGGCAGCTTTCATAAGCATCCTTGAAAATACATCATCTACTAGATTGAACAAAAGGGGGGACAAAGGGTCCCCCTGTCTCAACCCCTTCCCAGGTTTAAAATAACTACTGTTTTCATCATTCATTCTAATACATAAGGAGCCACCTCTTACCACTTTCCTAATCCAATCTTTCCCCAAACCCTCTAGACTTTAGCATGTCCTCAAGGAAGCTCCAACTCACCCTGTCATACGCTTTTTCGTAGTCAAGTTTAAGCATAACTCCTTCTTCCTTACTTCTATGTACCTCATGAATAATTTCATGGGCAGCAACCACACTTTCCAGTATATATCTGCCTTTAATAAAGTCTGTTTGGTTTGAGGCTATTAATCTATCTGCAACCACCACCAATCTGTTATTCAGCATTTTGGCAAAGATCTTAAAACTGCAATTGAGTAAACTGATAGGCCTAAATTTCTTAAGGATTTTGGCCTCAGGCTCCTTTGGGATCAAAGTAATCATGCCATAGTTAAGTCTATCAAGGTCTAACTGACCCTTCCCAAAACTGTTAACTAACATCATCAAATCTTTTTTAATAACATCCCAAAAGACCTGATAGAAGAGGAAAGGGAGGCCATCAGGGCCAGGTGCCCCATCCGCATAGGACCCAAAGACAGCTTCCTTAGTTTCTTCTTCAGAGAAATCGGCCTCTAACAGGTCATTCTCCAAAGAAGTCACCTTTTCATCTTCCATCCAAAAATCATCATCTAACTTCACACCACTGGACTCCTCTTGCCCAAACAGTGATTTGTAAAAATCCACTGCATGGTTCAGCATCTTATCATTATCCTCAATCCACCCATCCGGACTTTCTAACCCAATGATCTTTTTCTTTCTATTTCGTTGGTTTGCTACAGCCTGGAAATAGGCTGTATTTTTGTCACCTTCTATGATGTTTCTATCCCTAGACCTTTGTTTAGCTTTGATTTCTTCCATCCTCCACACAGCTTCAAGCTCAGCAGTAATGCTTTTCATCCTCTCCTTCTCTCTCGAATCAAGACCTCTTCTTGCAAAATGTTCAAAGCATCAAACTCCTTAAGAAGTTCTTGCTTCTGTTTCCTAATACTGGCATTAATATTAATAGCCCAACCTTTGATCTTTTTCCTAAACAGCCTAGTTTTAAACTGCCAGATGTCCAAAGGATCATCATAGGCACAAGGTGTGCTCCAAACATTCTTAACTAACTCTTTAAAACCTGGTTGCTCAAGCCACCATTTTTCGAATCTAAAGAGACTTGGTTTTTGGGGTATTTTCGCTCCCAGGTTTAAGACCAGAGGGACATGATCACTTCCTACTCTAGGTTTGGCAGTCACAAAAGCAAGAGGATATCTCTGTTCAAAATTAACAGTACAAAAGATTTTGTCCAGGGCTGCCAAAATGGGTTTATCCTGATTATTTGTCCATGTGTCAGATCTGGTTGAGTTTTTAAGCTCCACCAGGCCCCATTTGTTAATTAGGTCTTGAAAACTATCCGCCCACTTCTGATTTATTTGACCATTACTCTTTTCCTTAGCTGTGATTGATATTAAAATCACCTCCTAGCACAGTGGACCATCCCAGTTAACTAGGAGGCTTTCTAGTTCAGCTAAGAAATCCAACTTTCCTTCCTCATAAGGGGAGCCATAAACCACCACTATTCTCCAAACAAAACTATCCTGACAATTTCTAATAATACCAGCCACACTATATTTTCCAATTCTTCAAGCTATCACTTCAAATTTCCTCTCATCTGCACCCACCAAGATACCACCAGCAGTACCATTGGCAGGGAGAAAATGCCACACAAAATCTTTATTAATATAATTCAAAAAAGATTCATTGAAAGATTCTTTTTTAGTTTCCTGAAATCCTACAAAATCAAGTTTATTATCATTAACAAAATCAGTAAGGCACTGAAGACGGCCCTCTTTATTTAGGCCTCTCACATTCCAAAATGCTCCTATCATTGTTAACTATCTGATTATTTTGTGGGCCTTTGCCTGTAGAGACAACTAGGGCCCAAGACTGGTCAACCAGTGCATCATTCTCTTTTCTAGGTGTTTGAACAACACCATTCAAAGGTGGAAATTCAGAAACTAATTCTTCTAAATCCAAATTACTAGGAAGATTAACCTCAGGGTTATCTTCTTTAAATTGTTCACAAGTAAGCATCTCTTTATTTTTCAAGTTATCGATAACTTTATTAGCTGCAATAGTATCACTACCAAGGCTAATATTCACGCATTGAGCTTTGTAGAGTAAATCTGAATTGCTTTCAAAAGCAAAAGACTTGGGTGGTTTACCTTTTTCCAAGTTCCTATCTGCTTTCAGATCTTGAGCTTTTTGCAGAACAGTGCGGCCATCATCTTGGCCTCTCCTTGGTCTTGGAATTCTCTCTATAGGCCCCCATCTTGGTTTTCTTTTCTGATTTTTCTTAGCTTCATCTTGAATATTAGATATAGTCTCACCCTTGTCCTGTATCAGTCCCAAGTCAGCCAGAGAGAGATTAGCATCTTCCTGTGTCCCTTCATCCATACCATCATCCAGCAAATCATATTCTTCATCAGAGTCCTCCAATTCCATTTTCTTAAGCAGCCTAGAGCATTCATCAGAAACGCCTTCTCTTGCCAGGTTCCTGAATTCCTCCCATTTGGAGTGGTGAGACTCATCATTGATAAGACTATGAAACTTATTTCCCACTATATAACAGTCGGAGTCAATCCTCTGCTCCACTTCTGGTGTTTCCCAGCTGCCAACAACCTTCTGAGCCTCCATACTAGCAGCATCTTTCCCTGTGTCAACAATTATAGGAGTTAACTCCTTTGCAATTACCTCTGTTACGAACTTATCCGTCTTTGGATCTGGAGTCAACTCCAAGCATCCAGAACTATCTTTCACTCCAGAACATTCCCCGGCAGTCTTACAACCAGAAGTTGTAGCCTGATCCTTATTTGCTTCAGCAGCAGATACTTTACTTTCCAGGTTCCCCATGAGAGCAATCAGTTGCTTTTCCTGATTCATAACACCCGGGATAACAGCATCAACAACTGTCTTGTATCCAGTATTCTTGTTTTGTTTAGAGATTGGAGTCTTCATGCCAGAGGTTTGTCCAATTTGAAATTCCTCAGGCGGTGCTTTTTCAACCCCATCATCATTTAAATCATCAGCCTCCTCATCATTGCCGTTACCTTTATCATCACCATCGCCACCATCCTCCTTTTCTCCCTGCAGCTCCTCACCCCCCTCATGCTCAACCACAAAAGAGACCCGAAAAATCTCCTTGTTCATCTCATATAGCCTTTCTGAAGGAATCTTGAGGGCATCCTTGCAAGTAACCTTGATCCTAACCATTTCATAGAATGACTTGAAGATAGAAGACCAATCAACTTCGACCATTCATTCCAAAGCTTGAAGCAATCTGAGCAAAGACTCTCCAATGGCACCTTTTGGGGGGAATGCCTCTCATTTGAACCCAAACATCTTGTAACACACTGTATGGTGGCAAATCCCCAGACCATTCTAGGACCTCAACTTGAACTCCCTCCTTTCTGAGGTTAAAGGAAGGGTAGTTCTTGATATCAGCCACCCTCTTGCGTGGAGGGAATCTCACCAGAAAGCTGCCTGGCTCAAGCTCTCTAATCTGCCATGGCCATTCTTTGCAATATATCTCAGACAACTCTTTCTCCAACTCAGAAGGTGACTGCACCAGTTTTGACTTTTACAACACCACAATTAGTGAGATTGAGCCACTAAGTAGCCTCCTCACTTGGAACCTCCAGATGATAGAAGCCTAAGCCCAAACTAGCACTACCAACATATGCAGCAGTGGGATGATCAAGTTTCCAGACAGGACAATCTCTCATATGGTGACCCGCTATAGCGCAGATGAAGCATATCTTAGGCCTTGTACAATTACCCATGAAGTGACCTGGCTCTCCACAATTGAAGCAAATCAGGCCTCTATACCGTGGATCAATCACAAAAGGCAGATTCTCAGGAATCATCATACCTTGCCCCCTGCCCTGCTGAGCCCCCTGTCTCTGCGGCTGCTGACAGGGTGGTGGTGGTAGCTGTTGCTGGCGAGGTGGTGGCGGCGGAGGATGCTGTCGGGTCGGCTGCTGCTGTCGAGGTGGTGGTGGGCGAGGAGCTCCCTGAGGATGAGCAGCCTGACGAGCACCTTCCTGCCATCCCGCCTGCTGGTTCTGCTGATGAGGGTACCTTGCCTGATTTGGTGGAGGTGGCCTCTGGGGGGCGCTGCGGTGGTGGGCGTCGCGGCTCTGGCTGCCAGACCCAGCGACCTGCTTCCTCCATCGAACCCTTGAGCACGTCGGCGTAGGTCTGCTTCCCCTTCTCAGCACTCCACACGTCCTTTGCAAAACTGAAGCACACCGGCGGCTTATCGAAACGATCAGATCGGCGAACGGGGAAGCAATCCCGGGTGGTGAAATCCTTCGAGTCGAACAAATCCTTCCGGATCCAGAAGAGGTGACCGGAAGGATTCGATCTGGCGGCGGCGGCTAGGACCCTAGGGTTGCGCGGCGGCGGCGGGGGTGGGGAATCGATGGCCCATAGCTGACCGAAGAATTCGACAACTACTTCGTCCTCCCCAATCGCATCAGCCGCGTCAATCCTCTCCTTAAGGGATGACCTCGCCCTTGTTCCTCTGACGGGTGGGGCGCGCACTCCTTCCTTCTGACGAGCAGCCCCTCCTGGCGGAAGAGGACGCGTGTCCAACCACGGAGGGTGCGGCCATGGCAGTGGGTCAAGGTCAGGGACGTGTCGCGTGGTGGACGAGAGAATCATTTTTCCGGCAAGTTCTACTTCAACTCCCTCGCGACTGAGCTGAACCTGCTCGAGTTCTGCCCCGGGCCAGTGTTCAGCTCCATCGAGATCGACAACACCATCCCTCAGGGAAATTATTTTATTCTGTGGTTTACCTTTTGTTAGCTACAACTACAAGTGCTTACGTCCTAACCAGTTGCAATGACATAAGTTTGATCTTTGATCTGATATACTTACAAAGATCTATTTGTACATATGTAAAGGTGTACCTTTTTCATATTTCTATATTACATGCAGTATTTTGCCTATCATTATATTGCACATGAAAAATTCTCAAAATAGGATCTATGGGAGCTAACATATATAGTGAAATTATTCAAATAAAATAGTGTGTTATGCATGCATGAGACTGATCTATGATAAATGGTGCACAATCAAACCAAGAAAACTTTTTGGTCTTACCATGCAGATATTTTTAGTATGTACTGTGTAGTTGTCATCTATGTTTCTTATTATCTGAGAGAGTTTTTAACATAAAAAATCCTTTCTACCTATTTCTACAGCTACCACAAAATCTGCTTCGAAACCAGAGGATGAAATTCTAAGTGAAATTCTTGGAGGTGGAGAGCGTATCCAATCTCTGGATTCTGAGCTTCCTGGGAGAACCACAAGCAGTGCCAGTACCTCCAGAAGAACTTCTTCTAATTTCAGTGCAGACGCAAATGGAGATGAAAGCCTTTCTGCTGAAGCACACAATTATGAACTCAACAATACTGCATCTATTTTGACCCCAGAGGAATTGTGCCAACAAGCTGTAGAAGAGAAGAAAAGGTACAAAACTTTAAAGTCAGAAGGTAAACCAGAGGAAGCACTGCGGGCTTTCAAGCATGGTAAAGAACTTGAGAGGCAAGCTGCAGCGCTGGAATTAGAATTGAGGAGGAGTAGGAGAATGGCTACAAAAGCGCCTAACGTCTCTTCTGCTGTTGGTACTTCGACGACTGCTGGTTCTGATGAGGCTGAAACAAAAAGGTCTTCAACTGGGAAAAGGATTAAGAAAGAAAAAAATGATCTTGCCTCTGAGCTCAGAGATCTAGGCTGGTCAGATGCAGACCTTCGTGATGAAACAAAGGCTGCCCCTATGAGTCTGGAAGGAGAGTTGTCACAGCTTCTTAGAGAGGTGCCCCCCAAACCATTGGAGGGCAAGAGAACAGGTGGTGTTGATAAATCTCAGGTTAATGCTCTGAAGAGGCAAGCTTTACTGCTAAAGCGGGAAGGTAGGCTTGCTGAAGCAAAGGAAGAGCTCAAGAAGGCTAAAATTTTGGAAAAACAACTCGAGGAACAGGAGATTCTGGGTGAAGCAGAAGACTCAGATGATGATCTGGCTGCTATTATTCGGAACATGGATGACGATAAGAATGATGACATATTTATCGATGATCCAAAATTCCCTGCTTTCAACTTTGAACAAATTCTGGGTGCCTCTAATGATCTTGCCACTGATGGCCACTTTGATGTTACAGATGATGACATGAATGACCCAGATATGGCTGCTGCCCTAAAATCATTTGGCTGGAGTGAGGAGGATGACAAACAATTGGAAAATCATGAACCTGTTTCTTCTTCAAATCAAGAGGTACTAAAGGAGCAAGTACTTGCTCTAAAAAGAGAGGCTGTTGCAAACAGAAGGTCTGGTAATGTTGCAGAAGCCATGTCATTGCTTAAAAAGGCAAAGCTACTTGAGAAGGATCTCGAAACTGAAGAGACAGGCTCAAAGGTCCCTTCTCCAGATGGACAGAAAACTACACATGCAGAAGATGCCACTTTTGCAGGGATGAATGCGCGACCTATATCAGCGCCAAAAAGTAAGCTTGCAATTCAGAGAGAACTGTTGGCTCTGAAGAAGAAGGCACTAGCTTTGAGGAGGGAAGGGAAGGTGGATGAGTCTGAGGAAGAGCTGAAAAAAGGTAGCATTCTTGAAAAGCAGCTTGAGGAGCTTGATAATTCCTCCAAACTACCTGTAGCAAAGGAAACCAGGAGCTTGCCATCTAATCCCCCGTACAAGGTTGAACCCCCAAATATCAGTCTTGCTGATGAGGTATATGAACCTGAGGTTACAGACAATGATATGCAGGATCCAGCATTGCTATCGGTGCTAAAAAATATGGGATGGGAAGATGCTGGTTCAGATTCTGTGGAAACAATTGACAAACCATCAATTTCTTCACATGTAGTTCCTCATAAATCATCAAAAACTAAGGGCCAGCTTCAGAAGGAACTGCTTGGTATAAAAAGGAAGGCTCTTGCACTCAGACGGGAAGGGAAAACCACTGAAGCTGAGGAGGAACTGGAGAAGGCTAAGGTCTTGGAGCAGCAACTTGCAGAGATCGAAGAATCAAATAACTGGAGTGCTAGTCAAAGTGTTGCTACTGCTGGCCATCAGATCACAGAAAATAAGTATGATGTTCAGCATGTCCCTGGTGTTGATGCAACTGTACACCCATCTTCAGTAAGAAACGCAATGAAGGGGGACGAAATATTGCCAGTGCATGCATCTGAATCTGGTACGTCAGTGGTTACTGTATGTGGTTCTTCAAGCAAACCGCAGATTGAGACAACCAATTCTAAACAAGGTGATGTGGGAGAAGAAAGTAGAGCTTTTACTGATCCCTTGGGATCTGAAAAAGGGCCACATTCACCTTCTGTAGTACATGATCATAATGGGCATCAGAAAACACAAGGAGATGATACTCTTAAAGATGAGATATTACTTCATAAGAGAAAAGCAGTTGCCTTTAAGAGAGAAGGGAAGATGGCAGAAGCTAGAGAAGAATTGAAACTGGCGAAACTCTTAGAAAAGCGTCTTGAAGGTGCTCAACAAGACAGCATGGATGGTGTGGGTGAGTCCATTACTCCTGCTGTAGAACAGAACAGTGTGGTCCAACAACCTGCTAGCTCCAGCAATCACGCTGACGATGAAACTTCTGCCCCTCCTGCACAAGTGAGCAAGTCGACGCAACCTCAGAAAGCAATGTCCAGCCGTGACCGTCTCAAAATCCAACGTGAATCCCTCGCTCACAAGCGAAACGCCCTCAAGTTACGGAGAGAAGGAAAGACTGCAGAAGCAGATGCAGAATTCGAACTGGCCAAGGAGCTAGAGAGCCAACTTGAGTCAGACAACCAAAGTTCAAGCTCTGGGGGCAAGTCAAGTGAATCAAACGACATGATCATCGAGAATCTTCTTGATCCTCAAATCATGTCTGCCCTAAGATCCATTGGTTGGAGCGACATGGATTTATCCATGCAATCTTCTAGTGCACAACCTCTGAAACCCATGCAGTCAAGTTCTCAACTTCCGCAAAAAGTGGAAGCAAAGTCATCTGTCGCAGGGACCAGCAAACCTCGGAGCGAGAGAAATCAACTTGAAGAACAGATCAAGGCGGAGAAACTGAAAGCGCTCAACTTGAAGCGGGAAGGGAAACAAGCAGAGGCCCTGGAGGCCCTTCGTTCGGCAAAGCGTCTGGAGAAAAAATTGAACTCAGCTTAGCTAATCACACCCTCCCAGATTGCTCGTGTTCTTTGTTAGTTCGATTTGGTTACCTGATATAGTGATATCCTAGGGTGCCAGCTAGAACTTATGTCCAGTTTGTCTTGTGTGCTTTGAGCAGCCCCTTTTGTGTATGTGTAAATGAAATAAAATATGATGGGCGATGATTCTTTTCACGAATTCATGTATACACAATGATAGGGAACGTCACCTCATTATATAGACTCCCTCCGTTTCAAATTATAAGTAGCTTTGACCTTTTTGGTACATCGATTTTGCTATGTATTTAGATACTGAAAATTTGCCTATGCGTTGCGACGGAAGAATAAAATAAAATTCTCCATAATGTAAATATCAACATATATGTAGTATTGACCAAATGTTCCAAATAAAGTATGTGTCCTTTAGCTCCAATTTGTGTTTTGGTTATGTTGTGCCCAATGAAAATAAATCACCTTAAATTAATTTTCACATGAACTTTGCATGAAAATGTTGTTACCAATTTTTTTTCAACAAGAAATATCTCAACTTTTATTGAAAGCTAATATCAGTTTGATGCATCATACTGGGGACACCAGATTAGAGGAAGTGCAAAGAGACCAGAGAAAAACATCCAGATAAAAGATACTACTTTAGACTAACTAATTTTCTCAAAAAAAAGTATTTGTCCTTTAGCTCCAATTTAAGGTTTGGTTATGTTGTGCCCAACGAGAATAAGTCGCCTTAAATTAATTAATTATCACATGAACATTGCATGTTAATGTTGTTGTTACCAAAAATTTTTTTTTGAACGAGAAATATCTCAGCTTTTATTGAAAGATAATATCAGATAGATACATCATACCGGGGTCACCAGATTACACGAAGTGCAAAGAGACCAAAGAAAACCATCTAGATAAAAGATACTATTTCAAACTAACACAACCATTACCATGAGATCACTTCTTTTGCTCACAACCATTACCATCAGATCACTTCTTTTGCTATTTTATGATATGATTTTTCTGTGATTCTACACATAATTCACAAGTTTGCTGTTTTCTCAAAAAAAAAAGAAGAGAAAAACAAAAAAAGGAAAAGGAGCCAACACTTGGGCCACGGCTCGGCCCAGTCCACTGGTGAAAAAGGCCGACGCGGCGGATACCAACTCAGCAGCAAAGGCCCAACGTGGGTTGCACTTTTACATTAGAAATCCCTGAGTTTCTCGATTTTAATTTAGATTCTTTCACCTTTTCTTTCCCTCTCACACTTTTCCACCTGGAACCCTTCCTTCTATTCTATTTCTTTTTATCGTCCTTTTCCCCCAACGCTCGATCTTGGTTGCGGCTAAGGCCGACATGGACTCGAAGGACCTGAGACGGGTGGAGGTACATCAACCAAAAATCAAGCGGAGGCAAAGAGACGACGACGACAACAACAACAATAAAGCCTTTAAGTCACAAATAAGTTGGGGTAGGCTAGAGTTGAAACCCAACAAAAGCAATCAATGTTTAGGCACGTGAATAGCTGTTTTTCAAGTATTCCTATATAAGGCTAAGTCTTTGTGTATATTTCATCCTTTCAAGTCTCCTTTTATTGCCTCTACCCAAGTTAACTTCGGTCTTCCTCTGCCTCTCTTCATATTATTATCCTGGCTTAGGATTCCACTACGTACCGGTGTCTCTGGAGATCTCCTTTGGACATGTCCAAACCATCTCAACCGGTGTCGGACAAGCTTTTCTTCAATTGGTGCTACCCCTAATCTATCACGTATATCATTGTTCCGAACTCGATCCCTTCTTGTATGACCGTAAATCCAACGCAACATACGCATTTCCGCGACACTTATCTGTTGAACATGTCGTCATTTCGTAGGCTAACATTCTGCACCATACAACATAGCAGGTCTAATCGTCGTCCTATAAAACTTGCCTTTTAGCTTTTGTAGTATCCTTTTGTCACATAGGACACCAGATGCATGGTGCCACTTCATCCACCCTGCTTTGACTCTATGGATAACATCTTCATCAATATCCCCGTCTCTTTATAGCATTGATCTTAAAATATCAAAAGGTATCCTTCCTAGGCACTATTTGACCTTCTAAACTAATATATTTCTCCTTCCGAGTAGTAGTGCCGAAGTCACATCTCATATACTCAGTTTTAGTTCTACTGAGTCTAAAATCTTTGGACTCCAAAGTCTCCCGCCATAACTTCAGTTTCTGATTCACTCATGTCCGGCTTTCATTAACCGTACTACATCGTTCGCGAAAAGTATACACCAAGGGGTGTTCCCTTATATGTCCCTTGTGACCTCATCCATCGCTAAGGCAAACAGATAAGGGCTCAAAACTGACCCTTGATGTAGTCCTATCCTAATCGGGAAGTCATCCGTGTCTCTATCACTTGTTTGAACACTAGTCACAATATTGTTATACATGTCCTTAATGAGCCCGGCGTACTTCGTTGGGACTTTATATTTGTCCAAAGCCTACCACATAACATTCCTTGGTATTTTATCACAAGCCTTTTTTAAGTCAATAAAAATTATGTGTAAATCCTTCTTCTTCTCCCTGTACCGCTCCGTAGCTTGTTTTATTAAACACCACTCTGCAGTTAGAGAAACAGCATCGAGTGGAGCCCCATGATAGTACGGAGAGGAGACCAAAAGCTGAGCGGAGTCCGGACTAAACAAGAGAAACATGGACATGGACGGCACTAAACAGGATATTAAAACGTGGGAGAGTTAAACATGAACGGAAGGTTGGACGAAAAAAATATTGGGTAGAAATTTTGCGTCTTCAGTACTAGGTATAGATAACATGTCTAGAAAGGAGTACATAACAAAATATATGTATTAAAAAGTCTAAGTGACTTATAATTTGAGGGAGTATAAAAGTTGGAAATGTGAAAATTTCTTATGTTACTCATTTGATAATGTTTCAAGGGCCGAAGTCCTAGAGGCAAACACAAATGCTCAATCCATCGGTCCATATGGACATTTCCATGCTTCCAACTTATGCTAGTTGGCATTTGCACAGGATTCTAATAATAATTCTTGGTATTTTACTCAACTTCCTTTTTAAAATGGGGTTGTTGATCTGTACTAACGGTAATGGCAAAAATGACTATTACAAGAAAATCATTACAAAAAGTTACCAAAACTAAGGCCTGAGCTGTTATCTCCATGGGCTGATCAAAACCGTGTACATACGTAGCCCACAGGGCCACAGGCCCAGTCGAAACCATCGTGCGGTGACGTAGCACGCCGCACGCGACCGCCGTCACGCGACGGCCGACGCGACCGCGTCCCACACTCCCATTCCCTCCCCCACCTGCCTCGAACGAGGCCGACGCTGCCCGAGCCAACCGGCGGTGATGCAGGCGACAGTCGGCCACCGCGGCGCCAACGTTGGCTCCCCGTCACTCTCGCGCTTTCGTTGTGGCTTCCATCTCCCCGGCCGGGCCCGCCTCTTCTCTGGTAAGCCGCTAAACCCCCGAGGCCCCAAGTTGTGGTCTTACCTTTGCTGCTTCGATTGATTCGCGCTCCGTGTTGATGCGAGTAGAAGGAGCGGCGGCGGCGCCACTGCGCGTCGGCTCCCTGCCCCAGCCACGGACCCATGGCAGCGGCGGTTTTGCGCACCTCGAAGCCATGGATGCGGAGGCGCCGCGGCTGCCGCAAGCTCTCCGGAGAATGCTTATCGATCATGAGGTGCGTTCGATTATGCTTTCGATTGCTGCAATGAGAGTTGAATTGATCGAACTGTGAACCAACTACTTTAAATTTCACGTGATGTGGGTGTACAGTGGCAATGCATAAGCCCATATGGAGCACTGAGTCTTCGTGGTGACACACTGACATTGCAACTGAATACCCTGTTGATGTGGCTATGGCTATGGTATACGTAGAGTCGTAGATTAGATAGCGCATTCAATCCGAGGCACTTGTATTTTGGTTGTTCCTTGGCAGTTTGTGTGATCCTTTTGCCCACCACCTGCAACTAGTTTGTGAATCACAACCAGGCAGAAATATGGGCTTACATAGTTGCATCTGAACTCTGAAGTGAGCAGAATTTCTGCTCATCGTGAAGAAAGAGGCTTGTTGCAGAGTTCAATGCGTCGGTTTAGGGCACAGTGAGCACAATCTACATAATTTTGCGTACATTTACAAAACTTTGAGCAGTTTAGGGAATTTACATTTCACTAGTGGAGCGTATTCTTGCTTGCCTTTGCTTTGATATGCTGTTCTGCTCTCCATTCAGTTGTATTGCAGTGTGGATGTTGACCTGGCATTATCTCTGCACTTGAAATTTGCCACTGCAGAAAATGTCATGTCCCAACCTTCTGAAAGCTGCTGTACTTTCAACCATGACATTACTTGCTGTACCTCTTGAGGCGTCAGCGGAGACTTGCCAACCACCTAATTCTTTCGCCAATATGCCAATTTTCATTGCTGTAGCTCTAATAGGAGCAGCTGTTGGTGGTAAGACATCTGAACATGTGTGCTCGTTTGTATCATTGCTTCTTGCATGCAAAGTTCATGGAGATGGATGTTACTTAAGTCACTAATATTTTTCTCTCTCTGATTTTTCACATGTAGGATTGTTAGCACGCCAAAGAAAGGCGGAATTGAAGCAGCTCAATAATCAACTTCGCCAGATCAATGCAGCACTTAGAAGGCAGGCACAGATTGAATCATTTGCGCCTGGCCTTACTTATGCGCCAGTTGGGAGAACAAATGAAACTGATGTTATTGTTGACCCAAGGAAGCAGCAGTTGGTCACAAATCTGAGAAATGGGAAGAATTACATGAGGAATCAAGATCTTGATAAGGCTATAGTGGAGTTCAGAACAGCTCTGGAGCTTGCAGAGAGCATAGGAGATCGTTTTGAAGAAAAGAAAGCTGCACGAGGACTAGGTTCTTTTCTCCCTGATAATCACTGTTATTTATATTTTTGTTATCATAGTGGATGAACAGTGCATAAACAATATAACCTGTGCTGTTCTTAAAAATGCATATATGCTTTCCTAGCTCTCATAGAAATGGTCAATCTACATAATATTAATCATCACAATGTAGTTGACTGATGGAGAACTAGCGCTGCTGTCCTAACTTTGGCACCAAGAATTAGCTAAGTAGTGGATATTTGTATATAAAAACTGAAAGTGACTGAAATGTTTGGTGTTGTTTCACCTAGGTTGCATTTTCTTGCTGTCCTTGTGTTTCAGTTGCTCCTGCATGAGATGACTGTTGTTCCACTTTGAATTTTGAATAATTCCTTTATTTATTGTAAGCAAAGATTTATTTTGCAAACTTTCTAGGAGAATGATTGCCAAGTGAATATCTTCAAGTAAAATTTTGAAGTAGCTTTTGCAAATCCCATTAGATGGTAGATTTTGCAGTTAGGCGGATACCGAAGATCTTATCTAGCTTCTTACTGAATACTTGTTTGCCTGTATCCTTGCTCTCTAATTGGAGATTTGCATATCTGAAATAAGTTGAAACAAATTTTAATGTGAACTAGTAGCACAGTTTATATGAACTGGAAAGCTATTGCTCGGCTTAAGGTGACTTCAGTTTTTAACAATGAATTTAATGTCTTTCAAACTTCTTGGTCTTTTTTTTGGGAGGCTTCAAACTTCTTGTTTAGTTGCCTCCAATGAACAAAGTTATGTAGTTTGTTGAGGCTGCTTTAGTTTATACTGGTGTTTAATGCTTTTTCCAGAAACAAAATCTTTTGTCAACCTTCTTTGTAGTTCTCATTTCTAAAATTAAATACACAGCAGATGCAAAGCGTCGCAAATCGCAATGGATTGTTGAGTCTTCAGATAGCTACATACCAAAGATACATACTGTAGATTTTTATCTGCATGTGTGCTTAGTCTGTAACTTTGGAGATTTATTTACATGCCAGAGATTACTTGAAGCAAATTCTGTTGTGAACTAGTAATAGACGTTATATCAACTGACTGAAATAACTGCATTAGTTCTTAGCATAAGATGTCTTTGATTATGTTTCAAACCTATGGTTGAGTTGTCTCCAATGAACAAACTTATGTAATTTGTTCTTGTTGTATTGGTTTATAGTGGTGCTTTAATTTTTATTTCCATGGACGATTTTTGTCAACCTTCTTTATCATCCCCATAGAAAAGAATTCTACTAGTTTTAAGCTTCAGTCACTTCACAGGCAGACACCAAGCTTCAGTACGCAGTTTCTCATGAAGTCCATCTGTAACCTGGGAATTTCCTCACTCGCTATTTGGCTTTTGTCTAGGTGCATCACTGCAAAGGCTCGGAAAGTACCGAGAAGCAATGAGGCAGTACACCAAGGTTCTGGAGCTGTCTAAGGAGACGGGTGAAGATTCTGGCTGCACCGAGGCCTACGGTGCCATAGCTGACTGCTACACCGAGCTGGGCGATCTGGAGCGAGCGGCGAAGATATATGACAAGTACATATCGAGGCTGCAGCCCGGCGAATAGAGAGCTGGGCAACTGGCCCTTGATTTCTTACAGACGAGAGTTCCTTCCTGTTGGTTGAGTTTTGCTCGGTACAAGGCGTGAGTATTGCCGGTCTGTTAAACTTCACTGCAGGGCTTGGATTGTTCTGAGAACGATTTTGATATATTTGTATAGAAATAATAAATATTGATGGTGCTGCCCGCCCGTCTTTTCCTCGAAGCTTGGTTTCTTAGGGCGTCCGCAACAGACTGCTTCAAATCGCTAGCAACATGCAAACAAGATTGAATAAAAAAAAAAGAAGCAGCAACATGCACAACATGCAAAGGCCCCGTTCGGCTTGTGGCTGAAACTGGCTGAAAAATACTGTTCTGGATGAATTGTTGTAAGAGAAAGACACTGTTCCGGCTGAAAAAAGAAGCCGAATATGGGGTAAGCCGAACGGGGCCAAAGAGGAGAGAGGTAGACAGGTCGTATGGGGAGCTGTGTGAGCCTGGCGGTATTTTTGCTGGCGTGGAGGAGAGAAGAGAGGAGAGAGAAGAGAGCTTGGCTCTTATTCTAGCATCAAGCTGGACACGGAAGCATAGACATCTGTTGGCCCAAATAATAGTGTATGTGAGGAGTAGGAAAGAGAAAGTGTAACACCCCTGGTGTTTTGCTTCCACATTTGCACTTTCATGTCATAAACATGAGCATCATTCACCCATTCATGAGCTTAGATTGTTTGGAACATGCTTTTGAAACATTGCAACA
>NW_027096476.1:0-60000 GCF_019320115.1 Miscanthus floridulus | reverse complement strand
TATGTTTATATTTCATGTGCGTTTGTTTTATGAAATGGATAGTGTGCAACACTCAAGTGCAACATGTGCAACTCACTCTTGAAACATGTCACATACTTTAGTGAAACATGGTTAGTTAGTACTATGCAACAAACTCATGAAACATATGAAACATGGCTTTGAAATAAAAGTAGCAATTCACTTGTTTTTCCTTGTTTCAATGCATGTGATGCTTGATTTTGGTGTGATCAATGTGTGGTGTGGTTAATTATTCCCTAAAACACCTTAACTACACTTAGGGTACGTAGTGGAGCAATGTTCATGTTAATGACTTTGCCTAATTATGCTTCTAGGGTTTAGTTTGACTAGGTGCTCCTCTTGAGTGCTTTGGTTTGACTGAACTGGAACAGTGCCATAGAGTGTTTGCATGTCTGAGTAACTTAAAGTAAAGTTGTAGCAAATTATATATGAAACAAACTTTGTTTAGAGGCTAAGTCATGAAAATATGTGGAACAGTCCCAAACATGGCCCACAAGTCAGATTTGGGTGCTGATTCAGCACTTAGAAAATTTTCTAAGTTTTAACTGCGTTCACAGTTTGACGAAGCTTACTTTGAGATGATTTTACTCATGATTCTTTGAGAATTAGACTATGATCCTTTAATAGGAATTGTAGTTGGTATATAGGGCTTCAATTGTTGTTAAGACTGTTTGCACTGAAGAGCCATAGTTTAGGAGTTTGAACGCTGTGAAATCACGTCGTTAGGCGGTTGATCACGGGCCTGATGGCCATCTCCGTCAGGCTGTGTGGCCGACCGGCGTCAGGCCGGGCTCGCCAAGTGGCGGTCGTACACCGGCGCTGCCCCCACAAGTTTGGCCGTCGCGGACACCTCAACCCCACGCGTCCTCTGGAGCAAGCGCTGCCTTCATTTGCATTTCCTGGCCTCGCTCTGCTCGCGTTCACACTCGCCGCGGAGAGAACGAGCCGTAGCGACGCCGTGGAGCTCCGCCGAGCTCACGCGAGCTCGCCGCTGCACCACAACCAGCACCACTCCAACCACAGCTCTGCTAGCACCTCATGGACCTCGGCGACGTTCTCGCTGAGCCAGCCAAGCCCTAGGTGAGCGACATTGCTGACTCTGCCCCTACCAAATCTCACCGGAGCACCGCCGCGCTCGTGGTCCACCGTGGCCAGTACATCACTGCACCTCTCCTCCTTCCCTAGCTCTCGGCTCATCTTCTCCATCATGTGTAGATGCTCAGGTGAAGACGCTACCAACAATGCCGGTCTGACCGAGCCAAAACATGGCCGCGCACTGCCGTGCCATGGCCACCGTCGGTGGCCTCATGCGGCCATGCTTGACCACTTCACCGTAGCCAATAGCAGTAGCGTAGGGAGGTCCTACATGGTCCTAGGAAGCCTATGCACACATTAGCCAGACATCTAGAGCCGGGGTTCATCGGAGCGTCGCCGTCGCCATGGTCAACACACCTAGAGGCCGGTAGAGTTTAGGTTTAGGAGGTCACTCGATGCGGGATGTCGAGACGGACACGGTGGTACCCTCCATGTCGCCGGAGAAGCCGTCATCGGTGAGCTCCGTCGATCCCGCGCTGTGTCCCCTGCTTTTGGTGCCGATGACATGTGGGTCCGTCTGACCGATGGGCCCCAGCTGTCAGCGACACAGATCTGAAAGATAGCTCATTTATTTCTAGATTTGCATGCATATTTGGAAAATCATAAGTGGAGTTTTAGAGATCCAATTTTGGTGAACCAAATTTTGTTGTGTTCCTTATGAAGTGTAGTATTTAGGAAAAATATAACATGAACACTTGTTATAAAGTTTCTGGAAGAATTAAATTGCAACTTAAAATGTGTTTTTAAATGAATGCAAACTTGTTTAGCTCATATCTAGAGTTTCAGTGCTTCAAAAATTATGAAATTTGTATGGTGAGCTG
The DNA here is from genome assembly GCF_019320115.1 of Miscanthus floridulus. Classification (NCBI taxonomy): domain Eukaryota; kingdom Viridiplantae; phylum Streptophyta; class Magnoliopsida; order Poales; family Poaceae; genus Miscanthus; species Miscanthus floridulus. The sequence continues at coordinate 58,066 of NW_027096476.1, read as the reverse complement.
TTCTTGATGAGTAGAAGCTTTGGTACAAAATTTAGAGTCATTGCATGAATAGTTTTTGAGTTATTAATTTCCCTTTTATAATTAGGTGATCCTTGTGTGAATTTTAAGAATTAATCTATGAATCCAATGCTCATGAAATTTATTGGAGGTTGTTCTGATACCTTGAGGATGCTAAGAAAAATATAAAATCTATTGCTTGACACTTTTCACTAGGGTTTCCTATTTATGCTATTTTCAGCCCTGTGGGCTTGCCATTTTTGTGTAGGATGTTATGATTGTTCAAATGATGTAAAATTTATACAGTAGTCTATTGGAGACATGTATAAGCTACTGTAATTTTTGTGGAATTTTCTGTACACTTTGTCTAGGTATTTATTATTTAACCTGAGTATCTAAATAAATTAATAAAGACATGAAAGGAAGTTATTTAGGAATGGCCACTATATTTTCTAGTGTCCATTTGATGTATGTTAACTGTTGATAATATTGGTAGTGCTCTTAGTACTATTCTTGTATGTAATGAAATATTATTTTCACTATAATTCACTCACGGTGAGTTTCTGGACAGATTTTAGAGATAAGAAAATTAACTGGTGAAGATGTGATTTTCTAGGAATTTTGTCTAAAACAAAGTTGTATATAACTCACTTAACTAGCTTGTGTTAAAGTTTCATGGCATTTGGTCAAATGGTTTTTGAGTTATGCCTGTTCAAAGTTGGCGTTCAGAAATTGTAGCTCTCTGGAATTTCTGGACCAGATTTGATAAATATGCCTATTTGACCTTATTAACTTAGGAATCATGCTGAGAGGTTTAAATATAAATTGTAGACAATTTCGTAAGCTTTCCATATTGTCTTGTTGCATATCTTTTGGATTAGTACAACTCCAGTTATGAGTAAAACTAGTTGCTGCTGTTTGCAGCCTTGACTCTGTGATTGCAGTGAATAATTTGTTTGCTTGATATGAGTTGATGTGATGGATTAGATGCTAAGCTAATTAACATAACTTGTTAGTTGCATGTGCTAGACCTCTTACTGAAGATGAACAACCTTATCTTAGGTTGTTAGAGCTTGTTGAGTGTGTAGTTCTTGTTGTCTAGAAAAGATATGCACCTACTCAATAAAATAAGTGTTAATCTTGTATCATCGTGTCTTTCATGCGTCCATCTATACATGACTGCACATTTCATCATCACCTTCCATCTCTTGTACATGCATGATTCTTATACTATGCATATGCATGCAATAGGTGTTCCGGAGAGAGTCACGCTTCTAGAATTCGAGCAAGAACTCCCAGAGGAACAGCAGCAAGCTCAGGAGCAGGAGGTGCAGGCCCCCTGGAAGGAGCCAACGAAGAAGTTCTTGAATGTCCCGATCACCAACCTTCATCTTTTCTGAAAGGCAAGCCCCCGAAGCATTCTAAGTCTCCTATGTTTTAAAAATGGTTACTTTGAGTATCTTTATTTGTTGATGCATTAAGTGATAGGAATTAGATGTAAACACTTGTTGCATATATATCTATTCCTTGTCTAGTAAATGTACCATGAATCCTATTTAGGTCCAGGAGCGAATCAAAGCTTAGCCTTGCTTAGACCGGTAAAAGTCAGGTGATTTCCTATCACCTGTAAGTTAGGATAATGTCTGGTCATGGTTGGCTATATTTGTTATCGTGGAAATAACCATGTGTTAATAATGAATGGAGACCGGACAGGATGTCGATAGAGAAGCAACAAGGCAAGGATGTCTTGGGTGTGGATCTATCCCCGTCCGTGTCGTTTAAGAACCGATTCGCTGTACGTCCTCATGTCATGTTGAACGTAGCCTAACACTTAGCTGGCCGAATAAGTCGTTCCGACCGCGAAGCCTAGTAGTTCGACTCAGGCCAGGAACCGGGGGGGTCGTGTGCATTCTAGAGGTAGTAAGGATGTGTTTGAAGATATTGGCGTGAGTCCAAGGGGTCAGGTGCTTAAAATTTCCTGCACTTCCTGGCAGAGTGTCGCCCTTGAGGATGCGGCGCTGTCCGGACCCGCGACTCTGGAGTTGTACCAAAGGTGACTTGATTGCGACCCTGATGGGAGAGCAGGGTTTGTGTTAGGAATACCCCTCCAGCTAGATAGGAATCGATTTGAATCGTCGTCTCTTCCAGATAGAGAGAACTTGACTAAGCAACGGCAACGTAGATTCATTAAATTTAAAGATATGGTTAAATGATGATGATAATGATAATGAGCCATGAAATACCTAATATGGTTATTATTGTTTGCAACTTAATCAAGTGATTGATTAGTACATGTGCTAATATAGATGGTAGGTAAGGGCTAAAAGTCACTGTTAGTACAGGTGAATAATGATAATGATTACTTCAGCTTTTATGCAAAAAGGTTGTCTAGCAAGATCCACTGATAAAGCCTTGCATACTCCTTGGTGTCATTTATTTTTGGTTTATGACGGGTAAGTCTAGCTGAGTACATTCTCGTACTCAGGGTTTATTTCTCCCTTGTTGCAGATGACGTGCTCTATAACGGCTACTGCAAGTATTATCTCCACCTTGCGGGGAATGAAGACTAGATTATGGGGCATGATCGTCTATGCTATCTTATCATGTTGCTTTTGCTAGATATGACTATAGAATTGGCTTGTATTTGAACTAAGTGTGTGTAAGGGTCTCAAACTACTTTACTTCTGTTATTTATGAACTCGTGTTGTAATAACTATGTGAATTACTTGTGAAATGGATGTAACATGTGGCTTGTTATGTTGAATCACTGTGACCTTGGTTGTATGCAAGTTGGTTTGAAATCCTTCATGGTTTTAGTTGACTACCAGATTTATATGGGTTCAAGTATGACGGTTTGATCACTCCGGTGATTGCTTTCGTACTTGTGCTCTTATAAATTGGTCGGTTCTGTTACAGAAAGTAAGACATGGTACCACATAACAATAATAAAAAAAACTTTTTATAGCTAAATGAGAGAGAATTATTATATGACTTGTCTCCTATAACTTGACTTATAGTAAACATTTGGCTCTATTATTGACCTTGCTCTTATATGCCAGCCTGTTGGCTTAATCGTTTCTGTGGCTTATTAGCTGGCTGATGATGTTTTATTATGAGAAAAAAATACTATATCATAATTGATAAGTATGACTGATACCGTCCAACGAACAGGGCTTACGTCGCAGCTGCAGCAGCCGACGTACGCACCGGCGGCACCGCATTGCCGACATGCATGAGCCGGCCAGCCGGGTGGGGTGCGTGCCTACCCTGAATCTGACTCACCGAACGGCGGCCAGCCCTGCAGCCGGGTGACGCAGGAGCCTGCAGAGTCGTCCGCCCCTACCCACATCATCAGTCATCACAAGGTCACAACGGACTCGCTTAGCTAGTGTTCAGGACCTTAAGAATCGAAATCAACGCCGTGGCGGCCAGGCAAAGCCGTGAGTGCGTGGTAGACTGCTGTACATGCTCTGTATATACCATGCAGATGAGAACAACGAGAAGGTGACCAACGGCGCCGGCGTGAACGACTGGCACGGCGGGGGCGGGGGCGGGTCACCACGGCGGCGGCGGCAGGTACCGCTGCTGCTACTACGGACGCCACGGATGCGAGCGCTGCTGCGCGACCCACGACGAGGTCCCACAGCAGGTGAACAACTAGATGCGCCGCGCGCCGCCGCTCGATCGCTTCCTAGCTAGAATAACCCCTTCATGGTGTAAAACTAGCTTGGCCAGGTGGCCGTAGTGATATATATACTACATCACGGCGGTGTTCGTTAGGTTGGGTTTCTCTAAGTGATTTGGGTTGGCTGTTGCGGGTTTATTGTGAGAGAAAAACATGATTAGCTGGTTGAAATAGCCTGGCTGAAAACCAACAAACGAACACTGTGATAGTGAATAAATGTCTCTAGTGTCCTTGTATAGAGCAGGCAGACTGACAGAGATTTATATGAACATATGGAAAACGCATGTAAGTACAGACGTACCCATACGCGTAGACAAGACATGCAACAGCCATGAACTCAACGTACATGTATCTTTCGTACGAGTCGATGAGAAGCGGATGAAACCTACGAGTTTCTGGTAAAAAACCGCGGCCAGCAGTAAATATATATATATATAGATATAATAATTATATATATTATATAATATATATTATATAGATATATAAATAATATCCTTCCGGGGAGTAGATTCCTCTCATAATTAAATAATCACGGAAGACACGAAACGAGACACTATACTTATAGGCAAATGTTTTAAAGAATATTGACCGCATGACACTTCATCAAGAATGATGACACTTTAGTACACTATATGTCAAAACCACACATTGAGACGTGGATAAATAGTCAATCAGAGAAACTGGAGAAATGTGTCTGAAATTTATGTCTATTGGCGCATAAAAGGCGCATAAAATGTGTCACTGATATTATGACATCAGTGAAGTGTATTAAACAAACACGGGCCCTTGATGGAAAATTGTCACATACAGGGTGTGAGTAGCCACCAAATGAGGTCGGTCGTCCTTGGCCAGGCCATTTGAAGCAAGTTTGTGGCCCTCCCATGCATGCTATGTTTGTTCAACAAGCCTTGATTTATTATTTTTATATCTGTAAAAAAAACTTGTACCAAGGTGAACTTACAGGTCCGACCTATGCATGCATGAATACATCAGCCAATGCAACCGTTAAGCATATCTGTACATAAAAGTTGGGTTGGGTTCATATTATTAGAAAAGAAAAGGCAAAGTGTGTGTTTGTGTTTTCTTTGTCTCATTTGGATATACGCGTCTTTTGATGAGAAATTGCAAAAACAAAATATACAAAAATCATGACGCCACAATCTTATATATCAGACCCTGTCTAGTAGCAAAATAACAAACAACCAATACAACATTCTAATAATCAATAAGTGAGCAATGAGATATTCAATTCCAATAAAAAGTCTATTATAGATATCACAGTCTATTTTCACCAAATGGTGAGGACTATATTAGTTATTGAATTGTAAACATTCCACCTATTGTTGGGATTCTTGCCGAGATAATGCAAGCTTTGAGCTTCTATATATCTACATTCTTATGAGTATCTTGAACTTGTAAAATATCCCTGTACCAAAAGATAACTAAATAAAGTAATCAACAATTATTAACAGTGTGTCACCCTATCACTAACCTGGACTTGTTGTGGCAGCTTTTGTTGTAACAATATATAGAAAGACATGAACGAAACTCCATGTATATCAAGAACAAATGTCGTCTACAGCTAATTACTATACATCGGGAACAAATAGGATTGTGCTTCTATTTATTAGAATAAATACAAATACATCAGGAACAATGTCTGTAGCTAACTAATATATATATATATATATATATATATATATATATATATATATATATGGTAAGGCTATTCTACAGCTGGCCACAGAATAACTTATTCTATGGCCACTTTGATTTACGATAATAGTTTGTACCAATTACGATAATGACAATATACATTACGATACAGGGTTACTATAATTCAATTATTGATACTTACCATAATGCTACAGTAAATCAACTTATGAGGGAGTTACCGTAATCGTTGTAAATTAGTTTAGTTAATTATCGTAACTCAAGTGGCCACAGAATAACTTATTCTGCGGCCAGCTACAGAAACAGTACGTGTGTATATATATATATATATACTATATATATATATACTATATTAAATATATATATATATTATATATATATATAGATATATATATATATATATTAAGCTGCAGAAAACCCTATAGGAAAAAGTGTATTTGTTCCTATATAAAACACACTAGTAATAACCTAACAACTAGAAAGGTATTAAAAAGATAAACTTTTGAAGTTCTTATAATCTTCTGAATAATTCAGTCTATGCTATAGGACACAACTGGGTAAAGGTCACTTACAACATATTCATTACCCTTTTATGTAGGTCCAGTGCAAATTTGCATGGGTTTGATATGCGCATATCTGAAAAAACAATAGTTCACCAGAATCATTAGCATTGTCGCGGACCAATACTAGGGTACACGAAGAGGAGGAGCTAATGACCATCAACATTGAGTCATCCGAGCAGTCAAGAGCGCGACTACAGCTCCAACCGACCCCAGGCACGCAAGCTCCGCCTTGCCCGGCCTCAGGGGGAGGGCTCCGCCTCGTCCGACCCCGAGGCCACGGGCTCCGCCTCGCCTGACCTCTGGAGGAGGGCTCCGCCTCGCCCGACCACGAGGCCACGGGCTCTGCCTCGCCCGACCCTTGGGTTTGCTTTCTGCCTCGCCTGACCCCCAAGGCCGCGGGCTCCGCCTCAACCGACCCTTAGGTTTGCGTCCCGCCTCACCCGACCCCAAGGCCGTGGGCTCCGCCTCACCCGACCCTTGGGTTTGCGTTCCACCTCACCTGATCCCAAGGCCGCGGGCTCCGCCTCGCCCGACCCTTCGGTTTGCGCTCTGCCTCGCCTGACCTCTGGGGGAGGGCTTCGCCTCGCCCCAATCCTGAGGCCCGCAGGCTCCGCCTCACCCAACCCTTGGGCTTACGCTCCGCCTCGCCCGGCCTCTGGGGAGGGCTCTGCCTCGCTCGACCCCGAGGCCACGGGATCCGCCTCGCCTGACCTCGAGGTTGTGGGCTCCACCTTGCCTGACCCCGAGGTCGCGAACTCCGCCTCGCCCGACCCTGAGGCCACGGGCCTCCGCCTCACTCAACGGAGACCCATACCACCGCCAACCACTCCAGGTCCAAGCGTATGGGCCTGGGTCAAAGCTCTGACACCAAGAAAGAGACTGTCACGCCTCGATGTAACCCGTGGCCATGATGGGCCATACCTAAGGATTCACATCAGGAACAGCGTCGGGCGTACGGTGCTGTTTTGCCTAACCCCCGTACGAGTGCTGACACGCATGTCAGCTCACCACGACGCCCGCCACGACGGAATGGAACGCCATGACCGAAAGATGACACCTGCCCATGGCGCCAGTGACGGATAGGGCCACGATGTGGAGCTGTCCCTATTAACATCTATAGGGTCGGCGAGACCCACATGAAGGAGAAGAAGGACCTAACGATCCTAGAAGATCTCCTTCTCTCTCTCTCGTTCTTCTCTTTTCCTCTGATGTAACCTGTGCTTTCCCTTGGCCTATAAAGGGAAAGCAGGGCGTCCCATATGGAGGACCGATCGACCCATCGAGGATTGATCGACCGAGGCCAGACCCGATCAAACCATCACGAACCCATTGAACCTCGAACCGATTGAAACACAGCACAAGCACACGACTGAGCAGCAACCAAGCTCTCAGCACCCGTTCATTCCTTCCATCAGAGACATGTGATCTCTCCCTCTCTCACCCATTTGTAACCCTTACTGCAAACTTTCAGTGCTAGTAACACGAGCAGCAGCGACAAACTGGACATAGGGACATTCTTCCTGAACCAGTATAAACCTCGTGTCCTCTTAGCACATCGCCCGAGCCAGATGCACAATACTAGAAATTTACTCATTGGTGGTAACTCAAAACACCGATAGTTGGCACGCTAGGTAGGGGTCTTTTGTGCGTCTGAAAACTCTAGTTTGGTTTTGGTGAATTGATGAAACCCTAAGTGCTAACCTAGTTTATCAAGTGATCATGAGATAGGTAGCACATTCCAAGTGGTGAAGCAAATGAAGATCATGACATGATGATGGTGATGCCATGGTGATGATCAAGTGCTTGGACTTGAAAAGAAGAAAGAGAAAAACAAAAGCTTATGTCAAAGGTATAAATGGTAGGAGCTATTTTGTTTTGGGTGATCAAGACACTTAGAGAGTGTGATCATATTTAGGTTCGATAGCCATACTATTAAGAGGGGTGAAACTCGTATCGGAATACGGTTAGCAAAGTGCCACTAGATGCTCTAACTCATTGCATATGCATTTAGGATCTATTGGAGTGCTAACACCCTTGAAAATGTTTGTGAAAATATGCTAACACATGTGCATAAGGTGATATACTTGGTGGTTGGCACATTTGAGCAAGGGTTAGGAACCAGATAGAAAAGACAGAGGTCATTGTAAGTGACCGGACGATGGTCTCGGTTGAACTGACGCGTCCGGTCAGTGGCAAGTAGAGGGCGTGCAGCGTCGGTCTCTGACCAAACGCTGGGTCACTCAGTGACCGGACGCTGACAGGGTGCGTCTGGTCCTACTGACATGGTAGTGCACAGAGGAGTCGCTAAGTGACCGGACGCTGGGTGTGTCCGGTCGTGAAAAGTCATCTCTAGATTCTTACTGGAAATGATCGGACGTTGGGGTTCAGCGTCCGGTCACTTTGAGCTATTGCGTCTGGTCGTCACTTGACCGTTGAGATCGGGTGATCAACATTTGAAGAGAGGGGACATGTGGCATGCATCGCATGACCGGACGCTGAGGTCCAGTGTCCGGTCACCCTGTGTTATGCCTAGTGAAGGGGTACAACAATTCTATTTCGTGGGGGCTTCTATTTAAGCCCCATGGCCAGCTCAAGCTCACTCTCTTGGCCATTTGTATTGACATAACAACCTTGTGAGCTTAGCCAAAGCCCTCTCACTCATCTCCATCATTGATTCATCATCTTTGTGAGATTGGGAGAGAATCCAAGTGCATTGCTTGAGTGTTTGCATCTAGAGGCACTTGGTGTTTGTGTTTCGCTGCGGGATTCGCTTGTTACTCTTGGTGGTTGCCGCCACCTAGACGGCTTGGAGCAGCGAGGATCATTGAGCGGAGGATGATGATTGTCTCCGGCTCCGATCATGGTGATTGTGAGGGGTTCTTGACCTTTCCCCGACGGAGAGCCAAAAGGTGCTCTAGTGGATTGCTCGTGGCTTGTGTGATCCTCATATTGTGTTGGTTGTGTGGCACCCTATTGAGGGTTTGGCGTGTGATGCCAATTAGCTCGTGAACCTCCAAGTGAGTGAATCACCACAATGAGGAGTAGCTTGCCGGCAAGCAAGTGAACCTTGGTAAAAATCATTGTGTTCATTATTTGATTCTGAGGTGATTGGTCTTCATTGGTATTCATTCTTGTGATTGATTGGCTCCTTCTTCGACACGGCGGTATAAACAAATTGCTCACTCTCTTTACATTACCGTACACTAGTTGTCAAGCTCTTTAGTGTAGCTAGTTGTGAGAGCTTGTTAGTTGGTTAGTGTGGCTCTTTAGTTAGCCTTTGAGAGCACACTAAATTAGTGTAGTGACATAGCTATTGTGTGGATAGAATCTATATAAACTAGAATTGTGGTAGGTGGCTTACTTTTTACTAGGCTAGCGCAACACTTGCTTCGCATTATAATTGTCTAACCATTTTGTTAAGTGTTGTTGTAGAAATTTTATTAGACTATTCACCCCCTCTAGCCATTAGGACCTTTCTGCATCTTGACATCCACTTTAGGTCTCGAATGGCCAGTCACGACATCAGTTGGGTCCTAGGCGCGCACGTGTGCTTTAGCAACCTAGACTTCATCATCACAACAGAGGGAGAATTGGCACAGGCTCCCACCACCATCCAACCTCTCCACTCCTCCGGCCTCAACCCGACCGCCGAGGTGCTTGAGGAGCTACAGTTGCATGCACTGGAGGCCCACGCCACTAGGAGCGATTAGCTCCTCGGCTTTGACTATGGGAGGTTAGAGCGCTAGCTCGGTGCCTTCCTAGGACCCTGACCGTATCGGGAGGACCTGTGCCACCTCACCTTCTTGTTCGCTAATGTCATGGCATAGCTTGCCGAAGGATAGCCGCTCTCTCTAGAATACCTCATCTAGAGCACCCCGATAGTGCTCCCATTCGGTCTCTGCAACGCCGCAGAGACCGTTGGCCACCTTGTGGCACAACACACTCCTCCATCCCCCATGAACAATGAGTTTGTGGGGATGACCAAATATGTCGTGGGATCTTTCTATGACCTCCTCATAGGAGAGTCAGAGTCTCCCTCTAGCTCTAACTCTAGCAGGGGGAGCCATCACCCTTCTCATGAATGTTTCATGGTAGGTACCCCTGAGGGACACGTTGAAAGCATCCATGAGGAAGAGGCTACCCTAATGAACGACCTCGACGATGAGGCCAAGGGGGATGCAGGGGCCCTGCCTTGCCTACAGGTGGAGCAGCTAAAGGCCCGACGCCATGAGCTCAAGGAAGCATGACTCCAGCTCAAGGAAGCATGACTCTAGCTCGAGTAGGAACGCACGGAGCTCGAGCGAGAGATCAAGCACCATGGAGATGGTGGGTGCACATGCACCATGGCCCATGACATGAACTAGAGGATCATCGAGGATGATGAGGCCCTCCCACACTTCACCTGGGCGAGCTAGAACATCGCTACTGCAGTGGCCTTGCTTCAGGGGCTTCTAGGGCCCACGACACCAGAGGATCATCGGGCCCATCTTGAGATTTGCATGCTACTCGAGCGTGCGATGGTGCAGTAGACTGAGAGCTCGCTGTCCCAATGACGCGAGCTCGACACCAGCCAGTGCACGCCCTCAGAGCGACCGGACAAGGACGTGTCAGTCCACTAGGCACCATAAGGCGATAGGCTATGCATCGTGGTCCCAGTGCATGAGTGTCTTGTCTGCCACTGTGATGCGCGCAGCACCCTCGATGTCCGTAGGCATGCCTACGGCAATACGATGGAAGGGGCTAGCCACGACTACCACCCTCATTATGGCAGACTCTATGATAGTGGCGTGGACTGAAGCCTGAGCCCCTGACTTACTAGGACCTCAAGCCTTCGGCCGACACATCCTCAATGTCACCTTCCCGCCACAATACCGACCGCAAGGGGGGTCCGAAGCCCACCAAGGGTACCCCAAACCACTTCGAGAAGTTGCTCGAAGGGCCATGCTCTAACCATGCCTTTTTCATCAAGCATCTCTACAAGGACTGTGGCCTCATAAAGCGGTTCTTGTCTGGAGGCTCCAATAAGGGGGAGCATAGGGGGGACCCCAAGCCGACCGTAGACAACACTGAGGAGAAGGACGATGGCTTACCGATGCTGGATGGCTACCTCATGATCTTCAGAGGGTCAGCGACCTATGACTCCAAGCTTTGCCAGAAGCTTGCGCACCGCAAGGTCTATATGGCCAAGCCAGCCACGCCTTCCTTCCTCTAATGGTCGGAGTCCGCCATAACCTTTGATTGGACCAACCACTCAGAAAGCGTTCTGCAGCCGGGATGATATCCACTCATGGTCAACCCAATCATCGGCATGAAGCAGCTCACCAAGGTACTGATGGATGGAGGCAGCGGTCTTAACATCATGTACGCTGAAATGCTCGACGCCATGGGCATCAACCAAGCACGCGTTCGGCTGACCGGGGCACCTTTCCATGGCATCGTGCCTGGAAAGCAGGCCGTGCCACTCGGGCAGATCGATCTGTCCGTCACCTTTGGGGGTGCATCCAATTATAGGATGGAGACCCTCACCTTCGAGGTGTTGTGTTCCATGGAACCTACCACACCATCCTGGGACGTCCATGCTACCAAAGTTCATGATTGTCCCCAACTACACCTATCTAAAGCTAAAGATGTTGGGTCCATGCGGGGTCATCACCATCGACATCTCCTTTCAGCGCGCCTATGAGTGCGAGGTCGAGTGCTGTGAACACGCCATGGCAATCATCGCCTCCAAAGAGCTCGCAGCCATTAGGAAGGAGGTCACCGAAGAAGCACCCGACCCCAAGCCAGTCGGTTGGGTCTTTCGAGCCAGTGGAAGGTGCCAAGGAGGTCCTCATAGACCCCAGTGGCTCTAAGGGCAAAGTGGTGCGCAATTACACCATGCTTTTCTCCAAATAGGAAAGCATGCTCGTAGACTTCCTCCATGCCAACAGAGACATCTTTGCATGGAAACCCTCAGATATGCTAGGCATTTTGAGAGAAGTCACTAAGCATGCCTTGAAGATTAGGCCTGGCTCCAAGCCAGTGAAGCAACACCTGCGTCGCTTCGATGAGGGGAAGCGCAGGGCCATCGGTGAGGAGATTGTGAAGCTTTTGGCGAATGGGTTCATCAAGGAAGTATACCACCCTGAGTGGTTATCCAATTCCATTCTTGTATGAAAGAAGAGTAGGAAATGAAGAATGTGTGTTGACTACACGGGTCTTAACAAAGTGTGTCCAAAGGATCCGTTTCCTTTGCCACGCATAGACCAAGTAGTCGACTCGACCTCAGGGTGCGAAACCCTTTGCTTCCTTGATGCATCCTCCAGGTACCATCAAATCACGATGAAAGAGTCTGATCGGCTCGCGATGTCTTTCATCACCCCATTCGAATTGTTCTGCTATGTCCCGATGCCGTTTGGTCTAAAGAACGCTGGAGCTATGTACTAGCGTTGTATGCTCAAGTGTTTTGGGGACCTCATTGGGTGAACCATTGAGGCCTACATGGACAACATCGTGGTCAAGTCCAAATGGGTTGACCAGGTCATAGCCGACTTAGAGCAGACCTTCGCAAAATTTTGGGCAAACGACATTACGATCAACCCCAAGAAGTGCATTTTTGGGGTCTCAAGTGGTATTCTACTGGGTTTTATTGTCTTCGAGCATGGCATCGAAGCCAATCTAGAGAAGATCTCTGCCATCACAAGGATGGGCCCGATTCAGAACATAATGGAGGTGCAGCAAGTCGCAGGGTGCCTCGCCATGCTCAGCCGCTTTATCTCATGCCTCGGCGAATGAGGTCTCCCCCTCTATTGGCTTCTAAAGAAGGCTGACCACTTTGAATAGACGCGCTAGGCCGAGGAGGCACTTGACATGGTCAAGTGGCTTCTAATGAAGGCACCAATCCTGGTCCCTCCGACCGATGGGGAATAGCTTCTGCTCTACATCATGACCACCACGGAAGTGGTTAGCGCCGCCTTGGTGGTAGAGCGAGAAGAAGGGGGACACACCCTCAAAGTGCAACATCCCATGTACTTCATTAGCGAGGTCCTGTCTTATTCCAAGACTTGCTACCCCCAAATCCAGAAGCTCCTGTACACCATTCTTTTCGCCAAAAGGAAGCTGCGCCACTACTTCAAGTCACATCCGGTGACGGTCATGACATCCTTCCCCCTCGGCGAGGTTGTCCAAAACCAAAATGCCATGGGAAGAATCACGAAGTGGGCACATGAGTTGATGGGTCAAGGCATTTCGTGTGCCTCCTGAACGACCATCAAGTCCCAAGTGTTGGCTGATTTCATTATAGAATGGACTGAGGTCCAAATACCACCACCAGTCATCAACCAAGAGTACTAGACGATGTACTTTGATGGATTGCTGATGAAGAAAGGCATCGGCATGGGACTGGTCTTCATTTTGCCCCTCGGGATATGCATGAGGTACATGGTTTGCCTCTATTTCCCCTCCTCCAACAATGTGGCCGGGTATGAGGCACTCATCAACAACTTACACATCACCATCGAGTTGGGTATCCGATGGCTTGATGTCTAAAGTGACTCCCAGCTAGTCATCAACCAAGTCATGAAGGAATCAAGCTGCCACAATTCCAAGATGGCTACCTATTGCCAAGAAGTCCGCCAGCTAGAGGACAAGTTTGACGGTCTTGAGCTCAATCACATCTCGAGGCTCTCAACGAGGCGACCGACGCACTGGCAAAAGCAGTGTTTGACCAAGAACCAGTGCCAATGGGCATCTTCACCAGTGATCAACACAAGCCCTCGGTCCACTATGAGGAGCCAGAATAAGCCAGTGATGGGCATCCTGCCCTAGGCTCGGGGGCTAACCAACCGTCAGCTCCATCCGACCCCATGGTCATGGAGTTGGACGAGGATCCTACGATAGAGACTGACCCTCTGGTCGACTGGAGGATGCCTAACCTCGATTACCTCCTCTGTGAGGCGCTGCCGATGGACAAAATGGAGGCTCGGCACGTTGTGCGTCGCTCCAAGTCTTTTGTCCTTTTTGAGGGCAAACTCTACAAGCGAAGCCACACCGAGATCCTACAGCGCTGCATCCCCATCAAACAGGGGAAGCGGTTGCTGAGCGATATCCATTATGGGGTTTGCGATCACCATGCCATGCCTAGAACCCTAGTCAAAAATGCATTCTGACAAGGCTTCTACTAGCCGACCACAGTATCCGACGCCGAACTGATTGTGCGCACATGCGAAGGGTGTCAATACTATTCTCAGCAAACCCACCTACCGGCCCAAGTGCTCCACACAATCCCCATCATGTGGCCATTCATGGTCTAGGGGCTCGATCTGGTCGGACCTCTCAAGAGGGCGCCCGGGGGCTATACGCACTTGCTTGTCACTATAGACATGTTTACAAAGTGGATAGAGGCTCGAACGATCTCCGCGATCAAGTCTGAGCAAGCCGTGCTGTTCTTCCTTGACATTGTCCATCGCTTTGGGGTCCCAAACTCCATCATCACGGATAATGGCACATAGTTCACCAGAAAGAAGTTCCTCTGATTCTACGATGAATACCACATCCGCGTCGATTTGGTAGCCATAGTGCACCCCCGCACAAATGGGCAGGTCGAGCGCGCAAACGGCATGGTCCTACAAGGCCTAAAGCCTAGGATCTTCAACTGGTTGAATAAGTTTGGTGGACGATGGGTCATGGAACTTCCCATGGTGCTATGGAGCCTGAGGATGACCCCCAGCTAGGCCACTGGCTACATGCCATTCTTCATGGTCTACAGTTCTAAGGCTGTCCTCCTGACCAACCTCGACTATGCAGCGCCAAGGGTCAGGGCGTACGATGAATAGGGAGCCAAGGCGTCCCTTAAGGATGCCATGGACCAGCAAGATGAAGCGTGCGACAGTGCCCTCCTCCGCTTGGCTACGTATTAGCAAGCGTTACGCTAGTACCATAGCTATCGAGTGTGGGGTCATGCCTTCAATGTCGGGGACCTAGTGCTCTGCCTTGTCTAGAGCAACAAGAACCAACACAAGCTCTCTCCACTGTGGGAGGGACCATACGTTGTCATGGAGGTGCTCCGACCAGGCACCTACGAGCTTAAGACCATCGACGGCAAAGTCTTTATTAGTGCCTAGAACATCGAGCAGCTACATCACTTTTACCCTTAAGATACGCACACTTTCTCTTATCAGTTTCGCTATCAACTCTCTGATCTTTAGTGACACCCGACCTGAACAACGACAGGGGGTCGAGCCTCACTCAGGGTCTAAAAAGAGCATATCTATCTGGTAGATAGTCTCTATGCCCGACCACCCTTTCTCACGTTAAGACCCAGAAGCGAGGGTCGCGGAAACAAACGCTAAGTAAAATTGGTCGGACTGCAAGAAACCTACGCCCCAGCGGCTATGGCGTTTTTGCTCACCAGTGTGATCAGAGTTTTTTCGCACCCCGAGCTTTTAAGCCATAACTATAGAAAGAGTCGGTACATGTCTAAGAGTATATCTGTCTAACAAACATTCTCTATGCCCGACCCTCTCTTACACTGAGACCTAGAAGCTAGGGTTGTAGAAACAAACGCTGAGTAAAACTGGTCGGACTGCAAGAAACCTACACCTCGGTGGCTATAGCATTTTTGCTCACCAGTGTGACCAGAGTTTGTTCACCCGCACCCTGAGCTTTATGGCCTCAATGATGGAAATGGTCAGAATGCACTAACCTTTTTATACAAAAAGGGGAGAAGGGCTAAAAAGCTGTTTGACCATAACAAAATTTAAGAGCATGTCCATTTAATACAAGTTTGTCGCCTAGCTTATCTGCCTAACTGATTTCTTGGGAGGGATGATCTCATCCTCTATCTCCGTAGGTAAGTCCTATGCCAGCGGATCACACAAGTCAATCGGATGGCTTGGCCACTGCCGAGAGATGAGTAAGGAGCAGTAGGACGCCCTATGTGGGTTATTCGGACTCTATCACGAACGATGGATCTAGATTCCACTCGAACATATTTGTAAGAGCTCCCCAAACCCATCACTCGTGCCATCAAGGTAAGTCCTATGCCAGTGGGTCACCCGAGTCGATCGGATGGTTCGGGCCACTATCGAGAGATGGGTGACCCTTAATTTATGCATGTTTTCTTTTATTAATTTCGCTATCGAGCCCCCAACCCCAGCAATGGCAAGGGGTCGGGCCTCACTCTGGGCTAGGAAGAGTGTCTATTTTGGTAGACATTCTCTATGCCCGACCCTTTCTCACACTAAAACCTAGAGGCAAGGTGTGCGGAAACAAACTCTAAGTAAAACTGGTCGAACCATAAGAAACCTACGCCCTAGCGGCTACGGCGTTATTGCTCACCAGCGTGATAAGAGTTTTTGTCCCCACAACCCGAGCTTTAGCCTCCAGCTTCTAAGGAAGGGTTTGGAGGGGCCCACCTATGGAATCTCCATCGAGGAGAGGCCACTAGGTTGCCCTAGTCGATTGGATGGCTCAGGCCACTGCCAAGAGATGGGTAGGGAGTAGCAGGATGCCCCATGTGGGTTAGGCCAACTCCGTCATGAATGATGGACCCAGATTTCATTCAACATATCCGGTAAGATCTTTCTGAACCCATAGCTCGAGCATCGAGGTAACTTTACCAACCCCCATTTCTACTTTTCTAGTGCATGATAATTCATTCATCCATTCTCATGCATGCATTCATATGTCCATTCATACATTCATCCATACATTCATTTCATACATCCAAGCATCATATGTGCAATTATTACATCACAACACTTCGCATCGCGTCATGAAGCGGTAGTCGTCTCATTCGATATGAGCGGTGACCGACTGAGGTTCGAAGGTCGGCCTGCAAAGGGCATAGGGCCACCTAACATTGAACAAAGCCAGGGGAGAAAATATAGATGAGCCCTAGCGGCCCTTGCCTAACCCTCTCAAAAGAGAACAGGGTCATCTCAACCTTCTCGTTTGATCCTAACCCTGAGCCAAGCCCATAGAATCTCCATCGAGGAGAGGCCAGCGGGCCACCTGAGTTAGTCTCTGGAATGACTCTAGCATCTGCTGGGAGGTGGGTTAAGGAGCAGTGGAATGCCACATGAGAGCTATGTTGACCCCATCATAAACGACGGACCCGGATTCCACTTGGACATACCCGTTAGTGAGCTCATCGAGTGTGACACTCGAGCCATTGAGGCAAGTGTCGTTAGCTCAACCCCTCTGGTTGCGAAAACCATGGATGGGGTGACACATAAAACATGGACGACCCCTACCAAGCCCAATGGGGCTCGGAGGCTTGAGCCACCCAACCGTAACTCGGGAATCCAACTGACCGAGGTTCGAAGGCCGGCCTGTGAAGGGCTTGAGGCCGCCTCGCGTCGAACAGAGCCAGGGGAGAAAACACAAATGAGCCCCAGCGGCCTTCGCTTGACCTGCTTAGAAGTGGACAGGGTCATTTCAGCCTTCTCGTTCGATCCTAACCTCGCATCGAGCCCACAGAATCTCCATCAAGGGGACGCCAGCGGGCCACCTAAGTTGGTCTCCAAAATGACTCAGGCATCTACCAGGAGGCAGGTTAAGGAGCAATGAAATTCCATATGAGGGCTATGTCAACCCCATCATGAACGATAGATATGGATTTCACTTGGACATATCCGTTAGCGAGCTCACTGAGCGCGTGACTTGAGCCATCGAGGCAAGTGACGTTAGCTCAACCCCTCCGGTTGTGGAAACCATGGACGGGGTGACGATCACAAAGATGAGCCGACCCTCGATCGGACCCCCACTATGCACTGGGGCTCGAGGAAAGTTGGACTCATAAGGAGACCAAATGCGTAGTCACAGAAGGATGGCTCAGATCCTAGGGAGGGGGTATGTACAAAAACTAAGAATGACATTCTAAAACAAGAGATGCTTTCTCCTACTAGTTTCGCTATCCTCTCCTCGATCCTTAGTGACACCCGAGCCCTACAACAACAAGGGGTCAGGTGTCACTCGAGGGCTGATAAGGGTATATATATACCCTTTCTGAAACAATCGCCATGCCCAACCCCTTCCTCACATTAAAAAACCTAGTGGCAAGGTTTGTAGAAATGAACGACTGAGTAAGGCTAGTCGGACTACAAGAAACCTACGCCCTAGCGACTATGGAACTCTTGCTCACCAGCGTGATCAGAGTTTGTTCACCAATACCCCGAGCTACAGAACTCTTAACAAACAGAAGGGTCAGAATGCATTAACCCCTTTTCACACATAAAAAGGGAGAAAAAACAAATTTGTTGACACCAAAATAAAAGAACAAACTTGTTCAAACAAAACACAGGGGTCAAAACTTGTCCAATTATTACAAAAATAATCATCTGACCTATCTAACTAACTAGCCCCTCAGAGGGAGAACTACGTCTTCTATCCTGTTCGCCAGGTCCTATGAAAGGGGAGCCACCGCTGCTTCCATCTCCTCTAACTCATGGACTTCATAGCTAGGCGTGTAGCCATGGCTCATCGTCTCTAGGTCGATGCTCTCTCCATAATTAGAATGAGCAATTGCGAAGGACTGATTGACCCCGGCGCGAAGAGCATTCCTCTTGAGCTGGCACACCCGAGCCATGATCTCAACGGCATGAGCTACAAGCAAGCTGGTCCCCTCTGACCGCACCTCCTAAAGGTCATCATAGACCACTCCGAGGGCGGCGCTCATGATACCAAGCTCATCACTCTTTGCCTAAAGATTCCTCCTCACCTTAGCAAGGTCCATAGCCAGCCCGACAGAAATGCTCTTGGCCTCCAGCTTCTAGGTCATCGTGCTTTTGAGCTCAACTTAGAGGGAGCCGACCTTCTGCTATGCATCATCACACTCTTGGCTAGCCTGGTCACGCTCTCAAAAAGCCTAGTCACACTCCTTGCAAGCCACACCACATTCTTTGTGGAGCCTCTCTATGGTTTGGAGCAGCTCATCCTGCTCCTTGCGTAGCCGAGCGACCACCGTGGCATCTAGGCTCACCCTCCTCTCTAGGGCAACGAGCTTCTCCTCGGTCCCTAGCTTTAGATCCCTTTCCTTCTCAACCTCGCCTAGAAGTTCAAGGATCCGCTGGTGGGTCTCGGTGTCCCTTTGGAGTAGCTCATCTTGCTCCTTCTAGACCCAGGTGGCTTCTTCTTCATCCTTCTATGACCTTGCCGATAGACCCTTGAACTCTTTCTCAGCCTCGTCAGCATCCTGACAGGCCTCGGCCACCTGTGACTAAAGATTGGCTACCTCCTTAGCGAGGGGAGTCAGCTCGGCCACCCTTTTTTAGGCGGCAACAAGCTGAGCGATCACCTCCCCATGTAGCCATGCCTCCTCAACAAGGCGGTCCTAGGTCTCCATCTGTTGATGAAGGAACTAAGACTTCCCTTGGCTACGAGCTATGAGGGACTATAGGAAGACAATGATCAGGATACAAAAAATAGAAAAAGGAAGATAAATGCAAGAAGTAGAATGAAACAATACCCGGCTAGAGGGAACAACAATGTCATGCAATGCGCTCAAGGCGTGGTTCAGGGCCTTGAGCATAGACGCGATCCCCACATCGAGGCTCTCTTGCTCCATGCTCTTGGCGGCGTCATCAAGGGTGAAAAGCATCAACACCGGATCTAGTGGATTCATCCACTGGAGCAGGGGCTCACCCCACGCAGGTGAGCCACTGCCCACTGATGTCAGGGCCGAGGATGACTCCCCGTCGGCTCCAAGTGTCGCTGACCCCTCTCACCATGATGTCCCTGCTAGGATGCCCCCTCCGACGATAGAAGGGGTCAGTGGTGTGGACGCCAACCCCTCTCTCAGCACCATGACTCCCAAGGATCCCTCAGCCATGTCCCCCTCTGTTTTAGTCCATGATAGGCACCATCGCTTGGGCCGTCGATGGCACAGGTCGCGTTGGTGACCCATCTATCATGACCGCCGCCACCTCTACCCACATCGATGGGGTCTTGACCGGCTATGTCATGCCCACCCCAGTCAGTGCCATGAGCATAATTGGCAGCCCCATCCGTCCTACCATTGGCAGCTGTATCGTGGCCGCCACCGACTGCTCTATGACCTCCGAAGCTGCCCCTTGAGCCCCTGTGTCCGCGCATCCTGCCGAGGGCACGGACACCACCATGGGTATGCCTGACCGATCAGCAACATAGTCACACTAGCGCCACTCCCACCTGAAATGGGCATGACACTAGCCGATGCCTATCGCCTCAATTGGAGGGCGACGCTCTTCTTCAGCGCCAGCGCCAAAGGATTACGCTGCCTGTCGACGCTGCAAGGGACAAAAAGCATAAGTCATGACAAAATCTGACTAAAACAGGAATAAACAGAGGAACTAACAACTCACCTTAGTGTCATCAGGCAGCAGATGCGTTTAGGGGACGAACCCCACGACCTTTGCTCCGCCTCGTTGGAACGAGGCTGTTTCGTGCCTGCCCCTGCTCTTGGGCTGAGGGGCTCGCTCCCCTTGGTTCTTGAGGTGTGATGGTGGAGCCACCCACCTCCACTAGCACCTCAGGCGCGATGGCAGAACCACCTACCCCTATTGGCTCCTAGGGTAGGCCAACGGTATGGCCTGCCTTCACCGGCTCCCTGGATGTAGCCTCCCCTTTGTGGAATAGGAAGGGCCCCGATGCCTACAAGGACGAACCGATACCTGTTAGCACATCCTCACACTCTAGGTTGTCCCACTTGATATCATTGGCTATGTCATAGAACCGACCAATTTATAAGAGCACAAGTACAAAAACAATCGCCGAAACGATCAAATTCTCGCACTTGAGCCCATATAAACCCGGTAGTCAACTGAAATCTCGAAGGATTTCAAACCAACTTGCATACAACCAAGATCATAGTAATTCAACATAACATATCATACATTACAACATTTCACAGATGGTTTGTAAATAGATTACATCGCCTCAGAGTCATCGTTATTACAAAACAAGTGTTGTAAAGTACGCGGAAGCAAATAGTTTGACTTACACACCCGAGTTCAAATACAAATACTAGTTTGCTGATTACAACCAGCAAAAGCATTTAGATAAGAGAAATAGAGATCATGCCCATGATCTAGTCTTCGTCACCCGCCGGGTGGAGACAATACTTACAGAATTCCTGGTATAGAAGGTCATCTGCAACAAGAGGGAATAAACCCTGAGTACGAGAATTTACTCAGCTAGACTTACCCATCGTAAACCAAAACAAATGACACCAAGGATTATGCATAGCTTAATTTAGTGGATCTGGCTGACACTTTCTTTTTGCGGAAAAGCATAAGTAATCATGATCAACTCTTAACCTAAACTAGCAGTGACTTTTAGCCATTAACCTGTCATCTATATTAGCACCTGTACTAAGCAATCATTTGATTAAGGTGCAAACATTCATAACCATAGCAGGTATAAATCGTGGCAACATTATCATCATCATCCATTTAACCACATCGTTAAATTAAGTGAATCTATGTTGCCGTTGCTCAGTTAAGTTCTCACTATCCAGGAGAGACGGCGATTTGAATCGATTCCTATCTAGCTGGAGGGGTGTTCCTAAACACAAACCCTGCTTCCCCCATCAGGGTCGCAACGAGTCACCTTTGGTACAACTCAGGAGAAAAATAAAAGAAAAGATGCAGGTCTAGGCCGCCCTGCATTCTCAGAGAACCACTCTGCCAGGAAGTGTAGGATTTTAAGCACCTGACTCCCCTTGGACTTATGCCAATGGCTCTCCGCACATCCTTACTACCTCCAAAATGCATCCAACCCCCATGGATCCTAGCCTGAGTTGAGCTACTCAGCTTCACGGTCGGAATGACTTATCCAGCCAGCTAAGTGTTAGGCTGTGTTCAACATGACATGAGGACATACAACGTATCGGTCCTTAAACGACACAGACGGAGTCACTATATTCAAACCTACACAAGACTCCGCCCGGTCTTAATTCATTATTAACATGGTTCTTTTCCACAATAGCAAATATAGCCAACCATGATCCACCTCATCCTAAAGCTCGCAGGTGACAGGAAATCACCTGACTTCTACCGTACTAAGCATGGCTAAGCATTTAACCCGTTCCTGAACTTAAATAGGATTCCAGTGTGATATCTGGACAAGGATGGATATATCATGCAACAATTGGTTCCAACCAATTCCTATACTTAATGCATCATCAACGAATAAAAGGTACTCAAGGTATTTGTAAAAACATGGGAGGCTTAATATGCTCTGGGGCTTGCCTTTTAGGAAAGAGGAAGGACGGTGGTCAGGGCACTCGGGCAACTCCTCCTCGGCGGCTGCTTTGTCGGCTTCCTACACCTCGGGCTCCTCCTCCTGGTTGGCTCTCTCAAACTCCAGCAGCGTCACTCCCTCCGGCACACCTATTGCATGAATGCACAAGATAAATCTCATGGATGCACATGAACGAAGTTAGAGGTGCTCGGGGAATGCACATGCTCACTGCAGTCCGCATATTCCAACTTAAGCTCTATTCAAATCACTTTAACTTACCAAGTTTATACAACCTAATGTATAATTGCTCATCTTCAGTTAAGGACCTAGCACCTGCACCTAAGCATGTTCTCAAGTTAGGCTAGCCCCTAAACAATCAACAAGAACATTGCAAGAAGCAAATACACAAGCATTTGTATTTCAGCAAAATAGGAACTATATAGCGGTATAGTAAACTGACCATAACTGGAGATTTAGAAATCCAAATGACATGCAATAAGACAATTTGGAAAGCTTAAGAAATTGTCTACAATTAATTTTCAGACCTCAAAGCATGATTCTAACCTTTACTAGGTCAAATTCTTTAATCAACAGAAATCTGTCTTCACAAGACAGAGAGCACGCAAAACTGTGATCCAACTTTAAATGACTGTAACTCCTAAACTACTAGGACAAATGCCACCAATTTTTGACAGGAGCTAGATACATAAGTTATCTGCAACTTTGTATTCACCACATTCACAGCAAACCAAACTATCATAGGGAACTTTGTAAAGTCCCCAGAACTGTCCAGAAGAACATAATGCATGCAAAATAATTATTAACTTATGTTGCAAACACATAATTAAACAAAACTAACTTTACTCACTCATTACACATATCACAAGAACACCAGAAAGTAAGGTGTTCATCACCAAATCATTTCTTTTAATTCCTTTCTTAATTTATTTAATTAATCAGGGGAAATGGTAAACATATATGAAAACTACACCATTAAATCTACAAAAATTACAGTAGGTACTACATGCTCTAAGTAGGCTACTATAAAAATTTCACACCATTTGAGCAAGTATGACATCCTACACAAAAATGACAAGACATAAAGGCTTAAAATGACATAATTAGGAAACCTTAGTGAAAAGTGTCAAGCAACAAATTTTATATTTTTCCTAGCATCCTTTAGGTACTAGGATACTCCCCACAAAATTTCATGGTCATAGGATTCCTAGATAATTTACAAAAATTCACACAAGTATCAATCAATGATAAAAGGAAAATCTATAACTCAAAAACCATACATGCAATGACTCTCAAATTTTTACCAGAGCTTCAACTAAGAAGAATAGCTTACCCATAAAATTTCATAATTTTTGGAGCACAGAAACTCAAGATATAATTTAAACAAGTTTGCATGCATTTAAAAACACATTTCAAGTTCCTATTTAATTCATCCAAAATTTCCACTTCAAGTGTTCATGTAATATTTTTCCTAAATACTAGACTTCCCTATGATCCTAAAAAAATTGGAATCGCTCCATTTGGATCTACTAATTTGGAGATACAAAATTCACAAAACAGCATTCAAATATGCAAATTTGAACTAGCTTTTGAATAAATAGTCACTGGCACACGGGGTCCACACGTCAGCAGGGCCCGCATGTCAGTGAGACAGAATAGGGGAGGCGGCTTGCGACGGCACGGCAACAGCGAAACTCGCCGACGGCGAGGATTCCGGCGAGATGGTCGGCACCTACATGATCTACGTGACGAGCCACGTCGGATGTTGCTACCGGCAAGACCTAGAGCTAACCGGAGATAGCTTGTCGTCGGCTAAGGTGGCACGGTGGAGCTCCAGTGTGGGGTACTGACAACGGCGAGCCCCCAATGCCTCTTCTGAGCTTGGTACGAGCTTCACGATGTCACCACAGAGCTAACCAAGAAGAAAAAGGAGGACGAGAGGGCTCCGGTGGTGGTTGGCCGCGGTGAGCTCCGCTCTGGTGAGGTACGACCATGGTGACGGCGTTAGAAAAATGGCCAATGGCCCTCACCTATGGTTCGACTGGCTCGGCTAGAAGGTCGATGAGGTAGAGGAGGACATGGCGGAGCTATGGGCTAGCTGGAGGTTGCGTTTTTGTAGTAGCGAGTGAGCTAGGCGACGGTGGAGCTCGCTCGGCAATGGCGGAGCGGTGCTGCGCTGCTACTGCTGTGAGCAGGGATGGTGAAAGAGAGTGAATGCGAGCGCTAGGAACCACGGTCGCGCGCAGGGGCTTCAATTGCCATGCTCTGGCCCGACATGGCCCGAGCAGGCAGGCGGCCGACGACGCATGGTGCCACGCGGCAGTGAAACTCTATTGCCGGTTGGGATACTATAGCTCCGATGTAGTCCCGACATTAATGCCTGACAGCGTTACTTGATGGCCCTTCCTCTCCTAATCCGTTGGTCATTAGTGAAAATAGTCAAGATACAAGTTGTAGCCCTAAGTACCAGCTACAATCCATATTAAAGGACCAAGACCTAATTCTCAACGGACCACGAGTTATATCAAGCCAAAGTCAGCTCAATCAAACTAAAATTGCAATTCAGGCTTAGAAAAAATTTCTAAGTGTTGAATCAGCCCTTAACACTGACTTGTGGGCCCTTTTTGAGCATGTTGTGCACATTTTCATGACTTGGCTTCTAAACAAAGTTTGTTCCTTATAAAATTTTCTACAACTTTGCTTTAGATTTCTCAGACATGCAAACATTCTAAGTTGTACTTTTTAAATAGTCAAACAAAAGAGTCCAGGGGTCAAAACAAGTCAAACCCCTACTTGAAATCATAATTAGGCAACATGATCAACATGAACAATGTTCCAAATGACATTCTAAGTATAACTAAGTTGCTTAAGCGAATTATTAGCCACACCACACATAGGTCACACCAAAATCAAGCATTACATGTATTGAAACAAGGAAAAACCAATGAAATGTTACCTTTGTTTCATAGTCATGTTTCACATATTTCATGATTCTGTTGCATAGTACTTACTAACTATGTTTCACTAAAGTGAGTTGCACATGTTGCACTTGAGTGTTGCACACTATTCATTTCATAAAATCACACACATGAAATATAGCAATATGTTGCAATGTTTCAAAAACATGTTTCATGCAATATAAGCTCATGAATGGATGCATGATGCTCATGTTTATGAAATGCAAGTGCAAATGTGGAAGCCAAACACCTGGGGTGTTACAGCCCTCCCCCCTTATAAAAATCTCATCCCAAGATTTGACAAGCGTACCATTATTGATAGAATTCCTTATAACCTTCCCTCAAATAATCTTCTCTTTCCCACGTTGCATCGCGTTCACTACCCTGATTACTCCACATGACTTTGTAAAACTTGACCACCTGACTCTGAGTCACTCGCTCATGAGTGTCAATCACTTGAACTGGCTTTTCTTCAAAGGTCAAATCAGATTTTAACTCGATATCCCCTAGTGGAACTCTCTCTTCAGGGATGCGAAGACATTTCTTCAGTTGGGATACATGAAAAACATTGAAGATAGCACTCATCTCAGGAGGTAATTGGATCTTGTATGCTACCTTACCACTTTGTCCAATGATTTCAAATGGACCAACATATCTCGGCGCAAGCTTTCGCTTCACACCAAAGCGTTGGACACTCTTCATGGGTGAGACTTTCAGATAAACGAAGTCTCCAACTTCGAACTCAATAGGTTTTCTATGTCAATCAGCATAACTTTTCTACCTAGCTTGAGCTACGGCCATATGGGTTTGGATAGTATGGACTTGTTCTTCGACTTCTTGAACAAAATCAATTCCATAATATCACCTTTCACCGACTTCTACCCAATTCAACGGGGTTCTACACTTTCGGCCATACAAAGCTTCAAATGGTGCCATCTTGATACTCTCATGATAACTATTATTGTACAAGAATTTAGCTAGGGGCAACCATTTTTCCCATGAACCCTTAGCCGAGATGACACATGCTCTCAACATATCTTCTAAGATTTGATTCACTCATTTAGTTTGCCCATTGGTTTGCGGATGATAGGCAGAGCTTCTTACTAACTTAGTCCCTAATAATCCGTGTAAGTGCTCTCAAAAGCAAGCAATGAACTGTGGTCCTCTATCAGAAACAATAGTACGAGGTATTCCATGAAGTCGGACTATCTGATTAAAATACAACTCCGCATAGATAGTTGGACAAAAATCTATGCGGACAGGAATGAAGTGTGCAGACTTGGTCAGACGGTCTACAATCACCCAAATAGAGTTAAAATTCCTCTGAGTAGTAGGGAGTCCAACAATAAAATCCATACTTATCTCCTCCCATTTCCAACCTAGAATAGAGAGTGGCTGAAGTAAACCAGCTTTCATGTGCACAGCTTTGACTCGACAACAAGTGTCACTCCTAGCCACATAAGCGGCTATCTCTTTCTTCATTTTGGTCCACCAAAAGCGAGGCTTCAAATCATGATACATTTTGCTACTACCAGGATGAATAGATAATTTAGAGGAATGGGCTTAGGATATGATTTGATTTCTAAGCTCTCTATCCTTCAGAACCACCAACCTATCCTTGAACCATAACACGTCATTCTCATCTATGCGAAAATGTTTGGTTTCTTGCTCTTTCATCTTGCGCTTGATGTGGAACACACTTGAATCTGTCTTCTATAGCTCAATAATTCGACTCTATAGAGTACAACTGATAGTGATGTTGTAAAGGACTGTGGGATGAAGGAGTTTTGACAAATGGAAATCACTTTCAATCAAAGAGTGGCAATGACATTTCCTACTTAAGGCATCCGCGATGACATTTGCCTTGCCAGGGTGATAGTTCACTTAGAGGTTATAATCCTTGATCAACTCGAGCCATCTTCTCTGACGCATATTCAACTCTGGTTGAGTGAAGATGTACTTGAGGCTTTTATGATCAGTGTAGATATTGCACACATTACCGAGCAAATAATGTCTCCATGCCTTCAAAGCATGAACAACTACAGTGAGTTCCAAGTCATGCGTCGGATAGTTCACCTCATGCTTCTGAAGTTGGCGAGAGGTATAAGCAATGAATCTACCCTCTTGCATAAGAACACCTCCTAAACCTATACCTGATGCATCGCAGAACACATCAAAAGGTTTCTCGATATCCGGTTGCGCCAAAACCAGAGCCGAAGTTAGAAGAGTTCACAGGGTGTGGAAAGCTACATCACACTCAGAAGTCCAGACAAACTTCACGTCTTTTTGCAGCAACCGAGTCATAGGCTTGGCTATTTTAGAGAAATCCAGGATGAAGCGACGATAATAGCCAACAAACCCCAGAAAACTCTGAACCTCGTGCACCAAGATTGGAGCCTTCCAGTTCAACACTTCTTGCACCTTGGTGGGATCAACCATAATTCCACCATCGGACAACACATGTCCAAGAAAAGGTACCTCATGAAGCTAGAATTCACATTTGCTGAACTTTGCATAAAGTTGGTGTTCTCGCAATCTAGTGAGAACCACTCACAAATGTTCAACATGGTCTTTTTTGTTCTTCGAATAAACCAGGATATCATCTATAAATACCACCACAAATTTGTCCAACTCGGGCATAAACACCGAATTCATCAGATACATAAAATGTGCGGGGGCATTGGTCAATCCAAAAGACATAACAAGATACTCATACAGACCATATCTTGTAGAGAATGCAGTTTTTGGAACATCCTTAGGCCGAATTTTGATTTGATGATAACCAGATCTTAAATCAATCTTGGAAAAGACTTTTGCTTTAGACAACTGATCAAATAAGATATCTATGCGTGGCAGAGGGTACTTATTCTTGATTGTAACTACATTCAAGGGTCTATAATCTACACACATGCGTAGTGATTGATCCTTCTTCTTTATAAAGATAGCTATGCACCCCCACAGAGATGAACTAGAACGGATAAGGCCTTTCTTTAGAAGTTCATTCAACTAGGTCTTAAGTTCGGCTAGTTCATTGGGAGGCATTCTATAAGGTCTTCTAGATATGGGTGCTGTACCAGGAAGCAACTCTATCTTGAACTCCATGTCTCGATCCGAGGGCAATCCCAGCAAATCATCGGGAAAACATCCAGAAACTCACACACGATAGGGATATCTGCCATAGACTTTGCTTGCACCGCATTAGCCGCACAAGAAAGATTGATGTCCCTGGGTAGCTATACTAGAAAACCCTCCTACTAGGATCTCTGAGCATGACTACTCTAGTCGATGTATCAATAAGCACTCCATGACTGCTCATCTAGTTCATTCCCAATATCACATCGATACCCAGCGCTGGTAAAACTACCAGATCAACCTGATAACTTCGCCCCTCTATCTTAAATTGTACGTCCCCAACTACAAGCTTGGTTGGGTAGTACCACTGGCAGCCCTAATACAATAACCCTCTCCCTTAATAGTGTATGTTTTCTGCATAAACTTGGATGCAAATGCGGGACTAATAAAAGAATGCGAAGCACCCGAATCAAATAGTACAACTATGGGGTGTTGACCAACCAGAAACTTACTAGCAGTTACTACCTCTCCTGAAGGAATATCAGTAATATTAGTGTGGTTTACCTGCCCCTAACGGCCACTTTGGTAGTTATTCTTCTTAGGGTAAGGACACTTCCTTGCCCAGTGACCGGTCTTGTTGTAGTTCCAGCACGACATGTTACTTGGCGGCACATTGGAACTGCCTTGACTGGTAGTGCCCTTGGGAAGAGCAACTGTAAATGCCTTGCGAAACCCAGTCTTGCCTGGATTTTTCTTCAGCGGTGGGCAAAACTTAGCGGTTGATGCTGGAGGGCGGAATGGAGCCCTTTGAGTGACTGGAGCCTTAGATTGCGAGACACCCTCCTCATAGGCCCTCTTATGACTTTTCAAAGTAGCATACATAGCATTGTTGTTCTCTTGTGATAAAGCATCACTCACAAACTCATTAAAATGAGCACACTTGCAATTTCCCATGGTCTTCCATCAATTTGGGGCTCAGTCCCCGCTTGAAACTAGCGATCTTTTTGGCATTAGTGTCAACAAACTTGGTAGCATACCTTGCAAGGTTATTGAAATCCTGTAGGTATTCATTCAAGCTCTTATTCCCCTAGGTCAGCTTCATGAACTCTGTATGCTTGATTGCCATGAGACCAGGAGGAATATAATTTCCCCTGAAAGCAGACTTGAACTGATCCCAAGTGATTTGGGCATTAGCGGGCATAGTGGACCGATGATGACTCCACCAAATACCAGCTGACCCATGCAGTTGGTGAGATGCATACTTAGTCTTTAGCACCTCAGTCAAGCGGAGCAGACAGAACTTCTGCTCGAGAGTATTCAACCACTCATCAGCTTGTAGGGGCTCCTCAGCCTCCTTGAAGATCGAGGGTTTCGTATCAAGGAAATCCTTGAAGTCACTATATTGATTTGGTTTCGGTCCTTGGCGTGCACCATGGCCATCCTGATTTGCAATCGTGCGGTGAGCCTCAGCCATAGTGCGCTATCCTTCTGCAAGAATTGCCATCAATTCTGTTGGTATGGGTGGTGGTGGTGGTGGAAGGTCATCATCATCACCAGCCATACTAGTGGAACGAGTACGAGGCATCTGCAACCATGCACAACCAGTAATTATTGATGATGTTAGCACATTGGAGAGGAACAATGTAATTACGCCAAACTGAATTTACTGGAGAGAATGAAAACTTCATACAATAAACAGAGGCAATAATTCATTCTCCAATCACCACATCATCAATCAGCTTACTAGCACCATACGCAGTGCATTCCAACATGACAAGTTTTAAACTTAACCATCAAGGTACACATCCCGAAGGGAGTGAATTAAAGTACATTACATGCCAAGTTTGAATCAAAAAAAGTACATCCAACATCAGTCATCGTACTCAAGTCCATTACATTAATGACTGCAAAAGCTTAAACTAGTGAGACTTGCTAACTAACTACTCATCAAAGTGATCATTGTCCACATCGGAGACACCTTGGACTTCTTCTAGATCTTCCTCTTCTTCATCTGCAGGTTCACCTGCATTGTCATCCATCTGCACATCCTCTTCTTCCTCATCGGCCTCAATCACTTGAGGTCCACCCACATTAGGATACCTTGGTATGGGGTGAGGAATAGGAAATAGATGGTTGTTCAGTTGATGGTGTTCAACCTGAAGCTCTTCAAGCCATTCTTGGAGTTCTTGCTCCATGTGGAAAGCATTTTGGTTAGCCATAATCCAACCCTGACGCCTTTCTTTGGCTAACTCTAAAGCTGCATCTCTATGATGGGTCACACGATCCAACTCTTGTGCTGCCTCATCTCTCTCTATAGTGAGGTTCATTAGCTAGTTATGAAGCTTGTCTCTCTCGTGTGCTGTTTGACCCCACTATTGTAGGTGATAATTTGCAATACCTCGAATCTCATCTACTTCTTGCTGAGCTCGCCCACATGCATCTGCCCTACGGTGATATTTGCGGGTACGCAACCTGAACATGTGCTGGGCTGCCATTGCCTTGCTAGCTTCATCTAGCACACTAGAAAGGGTGTCTTGCCTGACTCGACAAAGCTTCAGGACAGCCATCATAGCACTCATTCCAGCATTGTCGCTTTGAACCCGTTCACCACGGCCTCAAACCAAGGCTTGGCCAACGTCTTGAGTCCACTCAGCCTCAGTAGGAGCCACTCGGGGTGTGACAGAAAACTACCCAATTTATACAAGATCAAGTACGGTTGTCCCCGCTAACATGTTGACACGCGCATACTTTCACTTATATAAACCCGGTAGTCCGCCGAGTGTCCCGAAAGACCTCGGTAAATCAACATCACAACTAAGATCGTGTGATTAAGCAAATACACATCACATACACAGGGTTGCAGCGGAAATAATATTACCAAAGGGTTCACAAATAATAGTACAAGTTTGGGTTTCAAAACCGTTTAGTGAAAACAACATAGCTTTCAAATGATTACATTAATATAAGTCTCAAATATATTGCTAGCATAAGTGACATCATCTGACAAAAGCATATAGATGAGAAGTAACTATAGAATCACCGAGCCCACCGGTGGTTAGCCACCATCTTCAATAGGCCGAGAACTCCACCTGCAACATGGTGGAATAAACCCTGAGTACTCGAATGTACTCAGCCAGACTTACCCATCGGAAACCAAAACAAATGACACCAAGGATCATGCATAGCTTAATTTAGTCGATCTGGCTGGACAGCCTTTTTGCATAAAAGCTTGAGTAACCATTAGCATTATTCACCTGTACTAGCAGTGACTTTTAGCCATTACCTACCATCTATATTAGCACCTGTACTAATCAATCACTTGATTAAGTTGCAAACAATAATAACCATATTAGGTATTTCATGGCTCATTGTCATTATCATCATCATCATCATCATTTAACCATATCTTTAAATTTAGTGAATCTACGTTACCGCTGCTCAGTCAAGTTCTCACTATCCGGGAGAGACGGCGATTCGAATCGATTCCTATCAAGCTGGAGGGGTATTCCTAAACACAAACCCTGCTTCCCCCGTCAGGGTCGCAAACGTGTCACCTTTGGTACGATTCAGGAGTCGTGAGTCCGAACAGATCAACATTCTTAGAGAACCACTCTGCCAAGGTTGTTTGGGACTCTAACCCGCCTTGGACTTATGCCAATGGCTCTCCACACATCCTTACTACCTCTAGAATGCACGCCACTGCTCGCGTCCCCAGCCTGAGTTGAGCTACTAGGCTTCGCGGTTGGAATGACTTATCCGGCCAGCTAAGTGTTAGGCTGTGTTCAACATGACATGAGGACGTACAGCGTATCGGTCCTTAAACGACACAGACGGGGATAGATTCACACCCAAGACCTCCATGCCTTGTTGCTGCACTACCATCATCCCATCCGGTCTCCTTTCATTATTAACACATGGTTCTTTTCATGATAGCAAATATCGCCAACCGTGACTAGAGCTCATCCTACATCTCGCAGGTGATAGGAAATCACCCGACTTCTACCGGTCTATGCATAGCTAAGCATCATTCGATCCTACACTTAATTAGGATTCATAGGATTTT
This sequence comes from Miscanthus floridulus, assembly GCF_019320115.1. NCBI lineage: Eukaryota > Viridiplantae > Streptophyta > Magnoliopsida > Poales > Poaceae > Miscanthus > Miscanthus floridulus. Next base: position 25,837 of record NW_027096476.1, on the reverse strand, counting down.
ATCTGAACAAGGTAAGGATATAATGCAACATTTGGTTCCAACCAATTCCTATACTTAATGCATCATCAACAATAAAAGATACTCAAGATATTTGTAAAAACATGGGAGACTTAGAATGCTTCGGGGCTTGCCTGGGATCCGACACAAGTTAGTTCAGTTAGCTTACAACGTCTTGGTGACATCTCCGGTCCTAGCACTTGCTTAGTCCTTCCATCTTTGGGATATATCCACCAAACCAAATCTTCGAGTTTGACTCCATCTCACATCCTTCACGTGGTTCATCTAGCGTACCTAAATGAGATGCAAGATGCATGTGTATAAATATGAAGAATAGTACCCTAAGACGCATCACAAAATAGCAAACAAGACAAGCATAGTTTACACTAACACACTTAAGTACTTTGCGATGCTTAACTTAAACATCACACAATCTATCATGCTAAGATGGCAAAGAAGACGACAACACCAAGCATGACACAAGTTTCCTAAGATCTCAGGTGTTCTAACTCAGTCATCATTCAAGGCATAAGTCACACTTAACAATATACAAGCAAACACTATAATTGGAATCTGCCAATTTCTGGACATGCAAACAGCAGCTACAAGATTTAGCTATAACTGGAGTTACACAAATCCAAATGACTTGCAAGAAGACATTTTGGAAATATTATGTAATTTTATACAATTCATCTTTAATCATCTTAGCATGATTCTCAAGTTAACTAAGTCAAATATACCCATTTACAGAAACTGGTCCACAATTGACAAAGAGCAGCCATTTCTGAAACCCAACTTTAAACAGGCATAACTCATAAACTACAAGGTCAAATACCACCAAATTTTAACAGCAGCTAGATACATGAATTATCTACAACTTTTGTATAAACAAGTTTCACAACAAAGCACATTATCATGAAGAACTTTGCTAGGTTCCCAGATCTGTCCATAAACCACATTTGCAAGAAAATAAATATTAACTTATGTTGCAAACACATAATTAGGCAAAACCAACTTTACCAACATGTCACACATGACTAAAGAACACCAGAAAACCTAGTGTCCATGACCAAATAAATTCTTTTAATGCATTTCTTAATTTATTTTAGATAACAAGGTGACTTAATGAACATATACGAAAAGTATACAATAAATTCTACAAAAATTACAGTGGCTCACATATCCTCTAAATAGTCTACTGTACAAATTTCACTCCATTTGAATATGTATAGCAACCTCTATGAAAAAGACAAGTTGCTAAAGCAAGAAATCATGTGAGAGAAAGATAAACCAATAACTCACTCATACTTCATCCAATACTCATGAAATTTTTACCACACATCAACTATCACATGAGTAGCATGCCACAAAAATTTCACTTCATTTGGAGCCCTAGATCTGCAGTTATGGAAAATAATAAATTCAACTAGCATTACAACCTTACTGCACAAATCTATTTTTATCACAAAATATTGAAACTAAAACATGCTATATTATAGATCTAATGCATAGAGAATTTCACAAGGATTCCAAAAAGTCCTCATTTACTATTTTACAAATTTTCTATGAATTACCAAAGATTCAGCAAATTTACTACAAATGGGTCCTTATCAGCACTATTCATTTGAGTCACAGACTTCGCAGTTAGAAGCTTCCCTTTTCTCGAATTTGAGCGCGAAGTCCCTGGTGTTCTCTTCTTCAGAGACTGAAGCAGGTCACGGATTGGGCCGGCCAGGCTCGGCCGAGAGAGCCGGCAGCGGCAGGGAGGGCTCGGCAGGGTGTAGCCGCGGCCGCGCCTGGCCAACAGCACGACCAGCTGCAGCCCGTGGCCCTCCTGGCCACGTGTGCGGCGGCATGCCGCGGCAACGGCTATTGTGCCGACAACGGCACGGCGAACGGCGAATGGCGACGCTGCTAAGGTTGGGGAGGCGGTCGAGGCGCCAGAAGCAGACGCGGAGGCGGTGCTAGGAGGCTCAATGATGTCTAGGCAATGGAGGAACGAGCGACGCAGCAGCTCGGCTGCTCAGCCATGCCAAACAGGAGGCAGTGAGAGAGACCAAGGGAGAGCAGGAGAGTAAATGGGAAGGGAGAGGAAGAGAGTGAATGGAGAGAGCAGGAGGCAGACTCGGGCTCGGCTTCTCCAAATGACACGCGACGGCGAGGTGGCGAGCGACGCAGGCACGGGAGGCCACGCGGCGCGAGCATGCTGTGCACGGTCAGACGCTGTTCATCAAATTCAAATTTTAAATTCTACCTCAAACATACCACTGAGACCCATACTTCGTGCCTCTGTAACTCCTAAACCACGATGAGTTAGCAAAAACTCTATTAATAAAAGTTGTAGATCTACATACCACCTCCAACTTTTATTAAAGCTTCAAAGTCTAATTAGGCCTGGTTTGGGAGATACAAGGTTCCAAAGTGGGGTATACAAATTGAAATCATACATTCAGTCATCCATGACTTAACCAAATTTCAAGTGCTGAAAACAGCCGCGGATTCAAAGTTTGAGCCTCGGTTTGACTTGCTTACAAGCTGATCTAGCTCTTGGTCCAAACATAAAGTTTGTTGTACATAACATGGACACAACTTTTATTTAGGTTCCACTGCCATGCAACACTCTAAGCTGCATTTCAAACCAAGTCAAAGTAGCATCACTATAAAGCTTAAATCACCCTTTTTGATCTATTGGAGCATTTTCTGGCCACCTGCTCAACATGAACCCTTCATAACTTTTGTTCATGAGTGCAAGTTGAGTTGTTTGAGCAAGGTACCAAGGTTTGGTTGACTTCATAGGTTTCCATCCACTTGATAAAGCAATTCATGCAAAGATATGACTTATCATTTCATGTGACTTTTTGATTCCAAACTTCATGAAACTTTTCCATGGATCAATATAGATGGATATTGATGCGAGACACATGAAACAAGTACATCCAGCATTACTCAAACATACTTTTTAGAAAAGGCAACATGTAAGCAATGGTGCATGGTCCAAGTTTAAGTGGTGGCTCATTTTCATATGTTTGACCTAACATCTCCATCACCACTTAACATGTCAAGGTTGAGCTTAAACCCATTGCTTAACTGGTGACAAACACCTAGGGTGTTACATGGGGAATGGATGAAGCTAGCCAACCCACTAACTCATCCCCGAAGCTCTGTGCTATATCCATCAGCACATCTAGAGTGGCTTCCCATGGGCTTTGCCATCAGTCTCAATGCTCCACCCATGCCACAACGGTCTTGTGGGGTTTTGCGACACTATAAAGGTCACGACGTACCATGGTACATCTCCTAATGGTACCGCCTGCCTCCATGTGTAGCGGGGTGCCTCCGGGTACCCAACTGAACTGAGCACCCTCCAGAGCAAGGTGGGAGTACCGAACTGGTCCAAAAAGGTGCTGCTACCAGTAGGAAACATGGGCGCGGCCATCTGTATCAAAAAGGGATGCAACTCATGTGAGGGGATTATTTTGCTAAGAGTTTAAACTTAATACTTAGGATAAGCAATTATAAGGGAGGGAGTAATGCAATATGAATGTCATGAATGAATATGATGCATGCTCGTTCCGTACGTCCTCACAAACCTAAGAAAATTTAAGTTATAGCGGAATATACGGTGGCATACATACATTCTCTCAATTAGCGGTAACTAGTCGATCTATATGGTACGTTGTTAGCGTACCTGTAGAAAACTTCATTGCAGCCCAACCCAACAAGATATAATGCAAATAACAAAAGTAGTAACTAAGATACTCTCCATATATACATCCCCAGATATATATACTTTGGTATCCAAACTACCCGACAGATGTACCCACAATTAAGTACCTTCATATTTACATGTATGCAACATGTAGATACTCTAGTAACCACAACTAACTCTCCCCTAGACCGACGATTGGTCGGTCATGCTCTCACAACTCACACTTACCTTATCGTAGAGGCAATTAATCCATACATTACCATTCAAGCGAATGGCACCCATGCAATATCACGCCGCATGGACAATGAAATAGAAACAATCAATTTCCCCCAAGTTAGTACTTATATATAAGCCACCTAGAAGTCCTTAAGTGGGCTACAAGGGATGTGATCACCAGTACACCATAAATTTTTTTATTTTTGAACACTTATATATAACTATAAGTTGGAAAACCGTTTTCACAACAAAAGCTTTTGTTTTAAATACCCATATGACATGTTTAGTGTTGAATCTAGCTCTAATACCAGCTGTCACAGAACTGACCAATTTATAAGAGCACAAGTACAAAAACAATCACCGAAACGATCAAATTCTCGCACTTGAGCCCATATAAACCCGGTAGTCAACTGAAATCTCGAAGGATTTCAAACCAACTTGCATACAACCAAGATCACAGTAATTCAACATAACATATCATACATTACAACATTTCGCAGATGGTTTGCAAATAGATTACATTGCCTCAGAGTTATCGTTATTACAAAACAAGTGTTGTAAAGTACATGGAAGCAAATAGTTTGACTTACACACCCAAGTTCAAATACAAATACAGGTTTGCTGATTACAACCAGCAAAAGCATTCAGATAAGAGAAATAGAGATCATGCCCATGATCTAGTCTTCGTCACCCGCCGAGTGGAGACAATACTTACAGAATCCCTGATATAGAAGGTCATCTGCAACAAGAGGGAATAAACCCTGAGTACGAGAATGTACTCAGCTAGACTTACCCGTCGTAAACCAAAACAAATAACACCAAGGATTATGCATAGCTTAATTTAGTGGATCTGGCTGACACTTTCTTTTTGTGAAAAAGCATAAGTAATCATGATCAACTCTTAACCTGAACTAGCAGTGACTTTTAGCCATTAACCTGTCATCTATATTAGCACCTGTGCTAAGCAATCATTTGATTAAGGTGCAAACATTCATAACCATAGCAGGTATAAATCGTGGCAACATTATCATCATCATCCATTTAACCATATCGTTAAATTAAGTGAATCTACGTTGCCGCTGCTCAGTCAAGTTCTCACTATTCAGGAGAGACAGCGATTCGAATCGATTCCTATCCAGCTAGAGGGGTATTCCTAAACACAAACCCTGCTTCCCCCATTAGGGTCGCAACGAGTCACCTTTGGTACAACTTAGGAGAAAAATAAAAGAAAAGACGTGGGTCCAGGCCGCCCTGCATTCTCAGAGAACCACTCTGCCAGGAAGTGTAGGATTTTAAGCACCTGACTCCCCTTAGACTTATGCCAATGGCTCTCCGCACATCCTTACTACCTCCAAAATGCATCCAACCCCCACGGATCTTGGCCTGAGTTGAGCTACTCGGCTTCGCGGTCGGACGACTTATCCGGCTAGCTAAGTGTTAGGCTACGTTCAACATGATATGAGGACGTACAACGTATCGGTCCTTAAATGACACAGACGGAGTCACTATGTTCAAACCTACACAAGACTCCGCCCGGTCTTAATTCATTATTAACATGGTTCTTTTCCACGATAGCAAATATAGCCAACCATGATCCACCTCATCCTAAAGCTCGTAGGTGATAGGAAATCACCTGACTTCTACCGCACTAAGCATGGCTAAGCATTTAACCTATTCCTGAACTTAAATAGGATTCCAGTGCGATATCTGGACAAGGATGGATATATCAGGCAACAATTGGTTCCAACCAATTCCTATACTTAATGCATCATCAACGAATAAAAGGTACTCAAGGTATTTGTAAAAACATGGGAGGCTTAATATGCTCTAGGGCTTGCCTTTTAGGAAAGAGAAAGGACGGTGGTCAGGGCACTCGGCCAACTCCTCCTCGGTGGCTGCTTCGTCGGCTTCCTGCACCTCGGGCTCCTCCTCCTGGTTGGCTCCCTCAAACTCCAGCAGTGTCACTCCCTTCGGCACACCTATTGCATGAATGCGCAAGATAAATCTCATGGATGCACATGAACGAAGTTAGGGGTGCTCGGGGAATGCACATGCTCACTGCAGTCCGCATATTCCAACTTAAGCTCTATTCAAATCACTTTAACTTACCAAGTTTATACAACCTAATGTATAATTGCTCATCTTCAGTTAAGGACCTAGCACCTGCACCTAAGCATGTTCTCAAGTTAGGCTAGCCCCTAAACAATCAACAAGAACATTGCAAAAAGCATACACACAAGCATTTGTATTTCAGCAAAATAGGAACTATATAGTGGTACAGTAAACTGGCCATAACTGGAGATTTAGAAATCCAAATGACATGCAATAAGACAATTTGGAAAGCTTAAGAAATTGTCTACAATTCATTTTCAGACCTCAAAGCATGATTCTAACTTTTACTAGGTCAAATTCTTTAATCAACAGAAATCTATCTTCACAAGACAGAGAGCAGGCAAAACTGTGATCCAACTTTAAACGACTGTAACTCCTAAACTACTAGGCCAAATGCCACCAATTTTTGACAGGAGCTAGATACATAAGTTATCTACAACTTTGTATTCACCACATTCACAGCAAACCAAACTATCATGGGGAACTTTGTAAAGTCCCCAGAACTGTCCAAAAGGACATAATGCAAGCAAAATAATTATTAACTTATGTTGCAAACACATAATTGGACAAAACTAACTTTACTCACTCATTACACATATCACAAGAACACCAGAAAGTAAGGTGTTCATCACCAAATCATTTCTTTTAATACCTTTCTTAATTTATTTAATTAATCAGGGGAAATCATAAACATATATGAAAACTACACCATTAAATCTATAAAAATTACAGTAGGTACTACATGCTCTAAGTAGGCTACTACAAAAAGTTCACACCATTTGAGCAAGTATAACATCCTACACAAAAATGACAAGATATAAAAGCTGAAAATGACATAATTCGGAAACCTTAGTGAAAAGTGTCAAGCAACAGATTTTATATTTTTCTAGCATCCTTTAGGTACTAGGATACTCCCCACAAAATTTCATGGTCATAGGATTCCTAGATAATTTACTAAAATTCACACAAGTGTCAATCAATGATAAAAGGAAAATCTATAACTCGAAAACCATACATGCAATGACTCTCAAATTTTTACCAGAGCTTCTACTAAGCAAGAATAGCTTACCCACAAAATTTCATAATTTTTGGAGCACATAACTCAAGATATAATTTAAAAAAGTTTGCATGCATTTAAAAACATATTTCAAGTTCCTATTTAATTCATCCAAAATTTCCACTTCAAGTGTTCATGTCATATTTTTCATAAATACTAGACTTCCCTATGATCCTAACAAAATTGTAATCACTCCATTTGGATCTACTAATTTGGAGATACAAAATTCACAAAACTGCATTCAAATCTGCAAATTTGAACTAGCTTTTGAATAAACAATCACTGGCACACGGGGTCCACACGTCAGCAGGGCCCGCATGTCAGTGAGATAGAATAGGGGAGGCGGCTTGCAACGGCGCGGCAACGACGAAACTCGCCGACGGCGAGGATTCCGGTGAGATGGTCGGCACCTACATGATCTACGTGACGAGCCGTGTCGAATGATGCTACTGGCAAGACCTAGAGCTAACCAGAGATAGCTCGTCGCCGGCTAAGGTGACACGGCGGAGCTCCAGTGTGGGGTACTAACAACGGTGAGCCCCCAATGCCTCTTCTAAGCTTGGTACGAGCTTCACGAGGTCACCATGGAGCTAACCAAGAAGAAAAAGGAGGACAAGAGGGCTCTGGTGGTGGTTGGCCACGGTGAGCTCCGCTCCGGCGAGGTACGGCCATGGCGATGGCGTCGGAAAAACGGCCAATGGCCCTCACCTATGGTTCAGCTGGCTCGGCTAGAAGGTCGACGAGGTAGAGGAGGACACAGCGGAGCTGTGGGCTAGCTAGAGGTCGCGTTTTTGTGGCGGCAAGTGAGCTAGGCGACGGTGGAGCTCGCTCGGCAATGGCGGAGCTCGCTCGGCAATGGCGGAGCAGTGCTGCGCTGCTGCTGCGCTACTGCTGCTGTGAGTAGGGAAGGCAAAAGAGAGTGAATGCAAGCGCTGGGAACCACGGTCGCGTGTAGGGGCTTCAATTGCCGTGCTCTAGCCTGACGTGGCCTGAGCAGGCAGGCGGCCGGTGACGCACGGCGCCATGCGGCGGTGAAACTCTGTTGCCGGTTGGGATACTATAGCTCCGATGCAGTCCTAACATTGATGCCTGACAGCGTTACTTGATGGCCCTTCCTCTCCTAATCCGTTAGTCATCAGCAAAAATAGTCAAGATACAAGTTGTAGCCCTAAGTACCAGCTACAATCCATATTAAAGGACCAAGACCTAATTCTCAATGGATCACGAGTTATATCAAGCCAAAGTCAGATAAATCAAACAAAAATTGCAATTCAGACTTAGAAAATTTTCTAAGTGTTGAATCAGCCCTCAACACTGACTTGTGGGCCCTTTTTGAGCATGTTGTGCACATTTTTATGACTTGGCTTCTAAACAAAGTTTGTTCCTTATAAAATTTGCTACAACTTTGCTTTAGATTGCTCAGACATGCAAACATTCTAAGTTGTACTTTTTAAATAGTCAAACAAAAGAGTCCAGGGGTCAAAACAAGTCAAACCCCTACTTGAAATCATAATTAGGCAACATGATCAACATGAATAATGTTCCAAATGACATTCTAAGTATAACTAAGTTGCTTAAGCGAATTATTAGCCACACCACACATAGGTCACACCAAAATCAAGCATTACATGTACTGAAACAAGAAAAACCAATGAAATGTTACCTTTGTTTCATAGTCATGTTTCACATGTTTCTTGATTCTGTTGCATAGTACTTACTAACTATGTTTCACTAAAGTGAGTTGCACATGTTGCACTTGAGTGTTGCACACTATTCATTTCATAAAATCACACACACAAAATATAGCAATATGTTGCAATGTTTCGAAAACATGTTTCATGCAATATAAGCTCATGAATGGATGCATGATGCTCATGTTTATGAAATGCAAGTGCAAATGTGGAAGCCAAACACCTAGGGTGTTACAGGCTACCTCATCATTGTCACCATTATCATCATCATCATCGCTGTTGGTGTCCTCCCCTCGTTCCTATGCCTACAACTTCTGCTGCTTCTTCCTCTTCTTGTCCTCCTTCGCCTTCCTTAGCTGCTCGCCCTCGACGTGATTCACCATCCTCATAGCCAAATCCCTTGGCAATAGCGCTGGGTGATCCATGAGGATGAGATCCCTCGGCTGGTTCCACCCCTCTCAAGGTTAGTATCAAGGATCGGGAAATCAATTGAAGAAAAGGCAAGGGAAAGGGGAACTTACGAAGACGATGTAGCCTGACTCTGGCTGCATTGAAGGATGCCTCAGCACTAGGTAATGAAGTCAAGGGTGGCACCCGCGTCATCCTGCAAAGGCTCCATCGCCTCCTTAATGCGTTGCGCGATCTCGGAGTTAGGGAGCGTCCCCTCAACGAGCACTGTTCCATCGAACGACGCCTCGGGTGCCATCACATATAGCAGGAGCACACACGTCATCAATGGCGCCACCCTCCTTGCATGGTAAGCCCCAATGATGCCCAACCCCTTCAAGCCATTCTCCTTCAAGATTTGGATGGTGACGATGTGGTCTCGGATCTTCTTCTTGTCCTTCTCTAGGACGCCCCACTTCCTCCATGACTCCAAGGCCTCTTCGATCAGGCGCCCGGTGAACTCTGGTAGAGGGGTAGTGGCATCGTTCTTAAGGTAGAACCACTATAAATGCCACCCCTTGTTGGACGTCGAAAGCCGCATGGACGGGTACTCACCGACCCGATTGTTCCTAAGTTGGATACTGACGCACCCCATTGGCATGTGTAGCTCCTACCTACCACTTTTCTCCCTCTTCTTTTGGAGGTTGATGGTGAAGAAGTGTCTCCACAAGTCGAAGTGGGGGCTGATCCCTAGGAATCCCTTGCACAACGCGATGAACACCGCCATGTGCTGGATCCCGTTGGGATTGAGATGCTGCAACTCGATCTTGTAGTAGTGTAGTAGCGCCCGAAGAAATTTGTGGGCGGGGATCATGAGCCCCTGCTCGTGAAAGTGGGTGAACGACACCACATAGTTGTCGGGCGGTGATGACAAATCCTCATCGCTGGATAGCAGCCACTCCTCGGCCGAGGTCCACGTGCGGAGAAGACCACGACGGACGAGGCCCTCCGTGCGTTGGAAGGTGATGTTGGAACAACACCATGGATCCGTTAGAGATGGGAGCGGATGGATGCGAGCTCAACGGTAGTGGAGATGTAGAGGCAAGAAACCTAAGAGGGGGCAGCAGCGGTGTGGCTACGGAGGCAGGGATGCAACATATGAAACCTAGGGGGCTAACCCTTTGGTTTTATAGGGGCGATGAGTGCGAGGAAACCAACCGCCTACCTAGATCCCTGCGTCTGCCACGACCTACCACCAAGTCTCACCGTGGGGCGTGCGAACACAACCTATGTCCATTCCCTCAAAAAACTCACCGAACATTTTGCCTCTCTAAACGGGTCACAACCCATCACTAGTATAGGGGATACATAGCTAAAAACACTCCTATGGCTCGTCTAGGCCCAAGAGTTTGAAGGTTGGCCCACCGACTGGTTCGATAACCGCTCCAGGCACCTTTAGAGTGAGGGGTGAAAAGGGATGGACCCACTAGCGGTGAGTACCTAGGTGCACGAGTGCCATGGGCATCCTAGCCCACGTTCGAGTCTTGGCCAGATATGATCCATGGGTTTTCCTCAAAGAAAGACATAGAGCCCTCGAGACTGGTCGAACAGACCCAAGAACTATATGGATTGACCACTGAGAATCTGGAGTCGGTCACCAAGCTGACCCAAGCTGGATCCCCATGAACGGGATGCTAGGGCCCCACTCGGAATAGCCTATTAGCAGCTCACCAAGCACCATGGTTCGTCCATAGAGAAAAGTCATGGCATGGCTTGGCCCCTTCGTTTTTATCAGAAAAAACACTTGAGGGAAGACAATCGCAAAGACAAGGCGATCCTCGACCGAACCCCTGCTATAGGCGAGGGCTCGAGGAAAGTTAGACTCGTATGAAGACTAAATGCGCGGTCATAGAACAACAGACCCCCATAGGTGTCAAAATTAGGAAAGACCTTGTCTAACCCACCAAATCTCACGGCTATACCCCCGAGGGGTCCGACATCGACGAAAGGGAGTCACCGTCCCTAGGTCACGCCGTGAGCGATAAGAGAAGGCCAAGGCCCTCAAAGTCTTCCCATTTGGATAAGCCTCCAAAGAAGTATTCTACTCCTCTATAGACTCGGGGGTTACTATCGGGGACCAATACTAGGGTACCCAAAGAGGAGGAGCTAATGACTATCAACATTGAGTCATCCGAGCAGTCAAGAGCATGACTACAGCTCCAACCGATCCCCAGGCATGCAAGCTTTGCCTCACTCAGCCTTAGGGGGAGGGCTCTGCCTCATCCTACCCTAAGGCCGCGGGCTCTGCCTCGCCTGATCCCAAGGCCGTGGGCTTTCCCTCGCCCAACCCTTGGGTTTGTGCTCTGCCTCGCCTAACCTCTAGGGGAGGGCTCTGCCTCGCTCGACCCTAAGGCCGTGGGCTCCACCTCGCCCAACCCTTAGGTTTGCGTTCTGCCTCACCTGACCCCAAGGCCACGAGCTTCGCCTCACCTAACCCTTTGGTTTGTGTTTTGCCTCATCCGACCCCAAGGCCACGGGCTCCGCCTCGCCCAACCCATGGGTTTGTGTTCTGCCTCGCCCGATCCTAGGGCCGTGGGCTCTATCTCACCCGACCCTTGGGTTTGCGCTCCACATCGCCTGACCTCTAGAGGAGGGCTCCATCTCACCCGACCCTAAGGCTATGGGCTCCGCCTTGCTTGACCCTTGGGCTTGCGCTCTGCCTCGCTCAGCTCTGGGGGAGGGCTCTGCCTCGCCCAACCCTAAGGCTATGGGCTCCACCTCGCTTGACCCTAAGGCCATGGGCTTTGCCTCACCCGACCTCTAGGTTGCGGACTCCACCTCGCCTGACCCCAAGGCAATGGGCTCTGCCTCGCCTAACCCTAAGGCCACGGACTCTGCCTTGCCCGACCTAGACCCATACCGCCGCCAACCACTCTAGGTCTAAGTGTATGGGCCTAGGTCAAAGCTTTGACACCAAGAAAGAGACCGGCATGCCTCAATGTAACCCATGGCCATGATGGGCCATACCTAAGGATTCACATTAGGAACAGCGTTGGGCGTAGTGGTGTTGTTCTGCCTAACCCCGTATGAGCGCTGACACGCGTGTCAGCTCACCATAATGCCCACTATGATGGAATGGAATGCCATGACTGACAGATGATGCCTACGCATGGCGCCAGTGATGGATAGGGCCGCATTGTGGAGCTATCCCTGTTGACATCTATAGGGTTGGTGGGACCCACATGAAGGAGAAGAAGGACCCGACGATCTTGGAAGAACTCCTTCTCTCTCTCGTTCTTCTCTTTTCTTCCATTGTAACACATGCTTTCCCTTAGCCTATAAAAGGGAAAGCAGGGCGTCCTATATGGAGGACCGATCCACCCATCGAGGACCAATCGACCGAGGCTAGACCTAATCGAACCATCACAAACCCATCAAACCTTGAACCGATCGGAACGCAACACAAGCATATGGCTGAGCAGCAACTAAGCTCTCAGCACCCGTTCATTCCTTCCATCAGAGACTTGGGATATGTCCCTCTCTCGCCCATTTGTAACCCCTACTGCAAATTTTCAATGCTAGTAACACGAGCAGCAGTGACAAACTAGACATAGGGACATTCTGCCTGAACCAGTATAAACCTCGTGTCCTCTAAGCACACCATCCGAGCCAGACACGCAGTATTAGAAATTTACTCATTGGTGGTAACTTGAAACACCGACAAGCATGTCCAATGTGAGGAAGCTTTCCAACAAATGAAGTGCCATTGCTTGCTGTTGGCATCAAAATATGCTCGTGGAGTCAAAAGATAGCTCAAAAAATCAAGTTCGTCAATTGAAAAGGGTTGAATTTGGGCCAAATATGCGAAATCTAGAGAAAAGTGGCCCAAGCCGGTGTGGGAGGCCTCCTCGGTCCTAGCCGTGGCAGATGTTGAACTTGATGTGGCATGTGGCAAATAGATAAGATTGCAAGCACATGGTTTTTAATGCAACTTTTACCTAGGAGTATTCTAAGGTATCAATTTCTATAAGAACACGAATGAATATACTTAACTAAGAAATAAGATCATCCTATGATAGCAACAAGGTAGGCAATTGATCAGGTATAGATGATCTATATGGTTATAACAGGAGATAGAGCATCTTGAATTATATTTGATGGTCAGATTGATCATGTAATGACCGTCAACAACAGACAAAACCGAATGAGACCAATTCCTTTAGACAAGCTTGTGGTGAAACTGGCCAGGTTGGTTTCGGAACTAGTCTTGCCGGTTTTCCTATCCGAGTATGTTTTAAGTTTTTTTTTGTTAGAAACTCATCTGGTCTCATGAAAATTTAGTCCCATCATCTAAATAGAGGAATTTCCCATAAGAAATGGTAAACGGGAGGCCATTGCCAGCTCTAGAGCTGATAGCCTAGCACTACCTAGTGCTGTGCCTACAACGCCAACGGTATGGTCTATTAGATAATCTACTACTACCTTGTGTGAACACAGCAAGGGAAGGCGGCACCAAAAATGCCCCCTGCTATGATACTGTAGCCTCTGCAGGTATAGGCGCCGCACGACTCACCTGCAGTACTGTAGGCACATGCAGTGGCCGGAGCAGAGTCAGCCCTGTATGTTATCTAGTTACTGTTATAGCATATGTGCTGTACTAGAACTAGATAGATATAGTTGTATAAATAGACTACCACAACAACTCAGTAAAGAGAGTTCAAATTTGCCATCTCACAGACAAGGCTTCGGCCAATGCTGGTGTCTTGTATTATGTGTGCATGCTTTGTTCTCCTTTCTTCTTCTAGCTCTAGCCATAGTGTGTGGGGACGGACAACGCTTATTCGTGGTTGGCACGGCTAGTGGGTGCTCGACAACACTAGCGGGTGCTCGGCAAAACTGATGAGTGGTTCACTCACCTGAGCCAGTGATCTTGTGGGCCAACAAGTGGTATCAGAGCCATACAAGTGCCGTCGCCAGACTAACCGCTAGCGATGACGGGTGGTTCGGAGATGGGCGACAGCAGTGGCACTGCTGTGGCTTCCTAGCCATGACCAGAGGTCATTGTTCGCACGGTGTGGGAGGTTAGCGGCACCAGTTGGCTGACGCTAACTCGCACCAACTATGGAGAGTGGTCGGTGACCATGAAGGTCAAGCTCAGAGCCCAATGACTCTAGAATGCTGTTGACAAGGGCACCGACAATGAGGAGGATGACATGTTAGCATTGGAGGCTATCCTCGCTGCTATACCGGTAGAGTACAGGGAGCCATTGGGGGGCGAAGAGCTCAGCTATGGAGGCGTGGGAGGCTATTACAGCAATGCGCGTCGGTTCCGACCGCGCAAAGAAGGCGACAGCCCAGCTTCTAAAGTAGGAGTACGCCAACCTCAAGTTCAAGGATGGTGAAATGGTGGAGGACTTCTCCCTCTGCCTGCAGACACTCATCAGCAAGCTAAATAGCCATGGCATCATCATCGATGAAGAGGAGGCGGTCTCTAAGTACCTCCACTTCATACCGGCAAAGTACATCTAGATCGCTCTCTCCATAGAGACGACGCTAGACATGTCCACCCTCACCATTGAGGATGTGATAGGCCATCTACGGGCAGTGGACAAGCGCCTAGAGTAGGCGACAACAATGAAGGACAGTGGGAAACAACTGCTGATGGAAGAGGAGTGGGTTGCTTGGAGGAACTCTAGGAAGGTAGCCTCCTCCAGCCACGGTGGTAATGGCAAGCGCCGCGGCAAGGCTTCTTCAGAGAAGAAGCAGGTCGACCCCAATGCCTACCGGCGTTGCAGGAAGATGGGCCATTAGGAACAGAGGTGCCCAAATTGCAAGCAGAAGAAGAAGGCTCAGGCTCACCTAGCGCAAGCCGATGATGAGGATGAGGCCATTATCCTAATGGTGATGTTCTATGCACTGCACGACATCAAGGCCGAGGAGAGGGAAGAGGAGACGATGGTGGAAGGACCTGGGAAGGCCCTGAAGACTGTCAACCTCGATGAACCATGCACCCAAGTTCACCTCGGATGTGTGGGCGCCGACTAGGAGCGGCGGTGGTATCTGGACTCTGGAGCCAGCAACCACATGACGGGCTCCAAGGCATCCTTCTCCGAGCTCGACGATGATGTTACCGGTATGGTGAAGTTTGGTGATGGCTCAAGGGTGGCAATCCAAGGGCGCGACACCATTATCTTTAGGTGCTAGAATGGGGAGCACCACGCGCTAATAGATGTATATTACATCCCGTAGTTGCATTCTAGCATCATCAGCATTGGTCAGCTGGATGAGCGCGGTAGCGAGGTACTGATCAAGGATGGAGTCCTTAGGATCAGGGACCAAGAGTAATAACTTCTTGCTAAGGTGAAGAGGTCCCTAAACCGGTTGTAGCTGCTCGACCTAAAGGTAGAGCAGCTAGGTGTGTCTGGCGGCAAGGCACTTCGAGGAACCGTGGATGTGGCATGCCCGGTTTGGACATCTCAGCTTCGACGCGCTTGGTCGGCTAGAGAGGATGGTCTGAGGGCTACCCCACATCAAGCATGGAGGCAAACTGTATGACTGCTGCCTGGCCGGGAAGTAGAGGATGCTACATTTTCCAAAGGCGGCCAAGTATCACGTGAAGGACGCTCTCGAGCTCGTCCACGGTGACCTCTACGGGCCAATCACGCCTGCTACAAACACTGGTTGGCGGTACTTGTTCCTGCTCGTGGATGATTGCAGTCGCTACATGTGGCTGCAACTCCTAACGAGCAAGGATGAAGCGGCAGCGGTGATCAAGAAGTTCAAGACATGCGTGGAGGCCGAGAGCGGCAAGAAGCTCCACGTGCTGAGGACTAATCGCGGCAGTGAATTCACTTTGGTGGAGTTCACTGCGTACTACGTGGATTAGGGTATGGAGCGACACCACACCACGCCATACTCACCACAATAGAATGGCGTGGTGGAGAGACAGAACCAGACGGTGGTCGGCATGGCTCGATCCATGATGAAGGCCAAAGGCATACCAGCAAGGTTCTAGGGAGAGGCGGTGACCATGGTGGTGTTCATCCTCAACCGCACTCCAACCAAGGCCCTGATGGGCAAGACGCCATTCAAAGCTTCATATGGGCATAAGCTGAGCGTGTCCTTCCTCTGGACATTCAGCTGCATGGCCACGTCAAGAAGACGAAGCCAAACCTTACCAAGCTAGAGGATAGGAGCACACTGATGGTGTTCCTGGGCTACGCGGAGGGTACCAAGGCGTACCGGCTCTATGACCCACGCGGAGACAAGGTGCTTGTCTCGTGCGATGTCATGTTCAACGAGGAGGCAGCTAGGGACTAGAGCAGTCCGAGCATGGGGGAAGCTGATGGCTTCACCAGCACCTTTGTCGTCGAGGACCTGGTCATCCACAGTGGTGGAGACGCTAGGGAAGAGGTGCCGAGCACTCTGGGAGGAGTGTCGAGCACTCCAGAGGTAGAGCTGAGCACTCCTGGGGCAGTGCCGAGCACTTCGGGTGGGATGCCAAGAACTCCAGAAGGAGTGTCGAGCACTCCTGGAGGGATGCCAAGCACGTCAGGAGTGGTGCCGTGAGGTTCTGTAGTGGTGGCGACCACTCCAAGATGGGTGCCGAGCACTCTCGTGGCGGAGCCAAGATGTCTTGCAGTGGTGCTGACCACTCCAAGACTAAGGCTAGGCACTCCTACAGTGTGGCCGAACACTGTAGGAGTTATGATGAGCGGTCCAGAAGTAGTGCCGAGCACTGCAACCAGGGTGCCGAGCACTCCAGGTGCTGTACCGAGCACTCCGGCGGAATAGGGAACTCCATTAACGTTGATCGAGTTCGCCTCACCTCCAAATGACATCACTAAGTTCGTGGATGCCTTCCACAAAGGTGAGGATGTGCAGTTCCACAGGCTGGATGACATCATCGGCGGCACAAGACCCTTAGTACTGGTTGGTTGGCTGCTCAATGATGTAGAGCTACTGCTAGTCAGTGCAGAGGAACCATCCACATTCGCGCTAGCTGAGCAGGACGGAAACTGGCGACGGGCGATGCTGGAGGAGATGAAGGCAATCGAGGAAAACGAGACATGGCAGCTCATCGATCCACCTCCAGGATGCCGTCCGATCAGCCTAAAGTGGGTGTACAAGGTCAAGTGGGACGAGCTTGGTGCCATTGTCAAGCACAAGGCGCGCCTCGTCGCCCAAGGCTTTGTTCAGCGCGAGGGCATAGACTTCAAGGAAGTCTTTGCACTAGTAGCGTGCATGGAGTCAGTCCGTTTGCTACAAGCCTTGGCAGCAGCAAAGGACTGGCGCGTCCATCACTTAGACGTTAAATCAGCTTTCCTCAACGGTGAGCTGGCGGAGACGGTATTCGTCAGGCAACCTCTAGGTTTCGCCATTAAAGGAGAGGAGCACAGGGTGCTCCGACTACACAAGGTGCTCTACGGGCTGTGGCAGGCCCCACGACCATGGAACACCAAGCTTGACGCCACGCTGGACGAGCTTGGGTTTCAACGGTGCGCAACCGAGCACGTGCTCTACACGCGTTGATGTGGGAAGGAGGAGCTCGTCGTCGATGTGTATATGGACGACTTGATCGTCACCGGTGCACGGAGGACATCAACAGCTTCAAGCGCGAGATGGCGGCTCGTTTTCGAATGAACGATCTCGGCGCACTCTCCTACTACCTCGGTATTGAGGTGAGACAGGGGAAGGAGGAACTCACGCTCGGTCAGAGCGCGTATGTCTCCAAGCTGTTGGAGAGGAGCGGCATGGCTGAGTGCAAGCCATGCGTGACTCCGATGGATGAGCGGCTAAAGCTGACGAAGGCCAGCATCGCGGCGAAGCTGGATGCGACACTCTACCAGAGCATCATCGGCGGTCTACGCTACCTAGTCCACACGAGGCCGGACATTCGTTCGCCGTGGGCTACGTCAGTCGCTTCATGGAGGATCCTAGAGAGGATCACTGGGCTACGGTGAAGCGGCTACTACGCTATGTTAAGAGGACGGTAGATCATGGGATCATCTTCCCAAAGACCGGCAGGAGTAGGCTGTAGCTCACTATGTTCAGCGATACAGACATGGCGGGGGACATCGACGGGCGACGGAGTACCTCTGGCATGCTCGTCTTCCTCGGGTCGGCCCTAATTTCATGGTTGTCGCTGAAACAGAAGGTGGTAGCGCTATCTATGTGCGAGGTAGAGTACGTAGCTGCGGCCACAGCGGCGTGACAAGTTGTGTGGCTACGTCGGCTGCTGGGCGAGCTGACCGGCGTGGAAGCATACCCACCAACACTAATGGTGGACAACCAGCCCGCCATCGCCCTCGTGAAGAATCCAGTTCTGCACGACCGGAGCAAACACATCGACGTGAAGTTCTACTTCCTTAGGGACTGTGTCGATGGAGGACAGATCGTCGAAACTGGTCGGCAACTCGCGGACGTCCTCACCAAGCCGCTTGGATGTCTTCCACTCACGGAGCTGAAGGAGATGATCGACATGGAGGGGGTACAAGGGTTAGCAGTAGGATTAGAGAAAGATTGTTAGATAATCTACTGCTACCTTGTGTGAGCACAGCAAGAGAAGGCGGCGCCGAAAAGGCTCTCTGTTGTGATACTGTAGCACTGCAGGTGCAGGCGCCGCACGACTCACCTGTAGCACTGTAGGCACATGCAGTAACTAGCGCAGAGTCAGCCCTGTATGTTATCTAGTTACTGTTACAGCATGTGTGCTGTACTAGGACTAGATGGATAGAGTTGTATAAATAGACTACCACGGCAACTCAGTAAAGATTGTTCAGATTTGCCATCTCACATACAGGGCTTCGGCCAACGCTGGTGTCTTATATTGTGTGTGGAAGCTCTGTTCTCCCTTCTTCTTCTAGCTCCAGCCATAGTGTGTGGGGATGGACAACGCTTGTTCATGGTCGGCACGGCTAGTGGGTGCTCGATAACACTAGCGGATACTTGGCAAGACTGATAAGTAGTTCACTCAACTGAGCCGATGATCCTATAGGCCAAGATCACGAGTTGAGAAACAAGCTACCTAGCCAGGCGGGAGGTTTTCAGGTCAGAGTCCGGAGGCGTGCGCGCGAGAGGGCATGCAGACCGTTACTGCAGGCGCGTTCGTGGCGCACCAGCGATCGCTCACGACCACCACACGCGGTCGCGCCGATTGACACATATATTGCCTGCAGCTAGCTACATACAAGCCTACAACGCGACGGACAGGGTGACCTGTGTCCGGATGTTCGCCGCCGTGTGGTAACAAAATAAAGAGAGCGCACGCATATCAACCTCTCCGCGTGTCCTCAGTCTCTTCCCGTCTCACGTACAGTACGCCCTTATCTGCGCCGTGCTCGGTATAAATAGCACCTGAACCTGCTACTGATCGCTCGTCCCTCTTCTTCTTCATCACCACCAGCGGCTGCGACAACCGATCAATACATCAATGGCGTCCAAGGCTCTCTTCCTGCTCGCCATCCTAGCGGCGGCCGCCATGCTCACCGCCGCGGCGGAGCAAGCTCGTGCGTCATTGTTGGATTCCTGTTTTTTCTTATCGTCTTCTCATTACACACGAGCTACGATGGCGTTGAGTCATATGTAGTATAAATGGTAATCAGTCGTTCATGAAGCTCTGATCTATATACTATTCGTTCATCCACACAGATGAAAACAACGAGAAGATGGCAAACAACGACGACGCCGGCGTGAAGGACTGGCACGGCGGCGGCAGCGGCGGATCAGGTGGGTTAAGCCACGCCTGCGAGTACGGATGCTGCCACCACGTTTTCCATGGAGGCTGCCAGAAGTGCTGCCCGCCGCCGCCCGGCGCTAGGCGACCGGAGGAGGTGAAGAACTAGACCCGGCCCGGCCGCTGCCGCCGTAGCACCTTGTCCAATATCTATCTAGGCAGTACACTTTAAGCACCGTTTCATATAAAAGGATTAATCTAAAAGTGTTACGTTTGGAGTAACAATGGTATAAGCTTGTTCGATCTAAAACTCTCCTTCAAGAATGCATCTAATAATAAGATGGATCTAGGCATATGCCGCATGTGACCAAGCGCGCTCGATGTAGATCACGAACAACTCATCGAACAAATGAACATGCAACTGTGACCCGATTATGTATAACACTACTTTTGGCACCGTGAGTCGTTTCTGATTCTTATGAAAATCATGGATATTTGTGTAGTTGCTCTCCGTGTTTACCACACAGAGCCAAACAGCACACTAGTGAAACATTTCTACTTGAAACGCTTTGGAATTAATGATCCGTGATGTTCCGCTTGTGAACATATGAATTCACAGTGATTCTGATTCTTCCTTCTCACTTCATATTCACAGTTATTGCCTTTGTTGTATTTAAATTATTCTTTGTCTGCAAAAAGATTCAAATTTTTTAAGCATGCTTTCATTTATATGACTTTTTTTTTAATTAGAAACTAGCCTATAGCCAAACAGTCCAGTGATTCTAATTCACCATCTAAAAATGTTTCTTAAGATCGAGACTCTAGATCCGAAATGTTTTTATGAGAATTTTGATCCCTGCCAAACGCAACCGAGTTCATTTCTATGGTCCTAGACCATCAATCATATAGCAATATGAACAGTCGATAGTTCTTGATAGTTTGGGGGATACAATCTCTGAAGAATTATAGGGAATTTAGGCTAGGAACAACAAGGAACCAGAGGGAGGCAGCAAGAGCAATAGGCACAGAGCTCTTGAACAAAGGACGAAGATTGACATGTTCTCGTTTTTTTTTATAACAAATTGACATGTTCTCTTTGATGCCTCATTCCGATCATACATTGATGTTTTATCCACCTTGCTCCTATCCTGGCAAAGGCCTCCGAAGCTAGCCCATAAGTTCAGCAAAGAAGCCCAGCACTGAGGTCCATGTTCATGACAATTTCTCAGGGATCTGATTTCTCAAAAAGGAAAAAAGGTTATTCAGATTTTTAGGTGAGGTTTTTCTTGTTTGGATTCTCACGTGAATCCAAGAAATGTTTCTATTTATAACTCTAAATGCTAAAATCATTTGGCATTTTCCTTCTCAGAAACAGCTGATCCGGTTTTTGAAGAGAAAGAATTTGGAGAATACCTCCCAAACGTAGGACACTCCACATTGCCACTATACCATATCAATAAAATGGTAGTATATGAGATATTCATTATTAATTACAATTAGAAAAAACAAAAAATAGAAACAATTGTCTGATGTACGTGCATCATGCATGGACAGGCGGTGACCATTGTTAATGGACCCGTGTTGCTGCTAGGCCGCTTGAGCTACCCGAAGCTGGCTGACCTTGGCACTGCAAAAAATCTAACCAACTATATATATTGTACTAGTCTATATAGTTTTGTGACATGTTCATAGAGAAACATAAATCTTGCTTGACCAACTATATATGGCGCATTATAAATCTCGCTTGAAGCTTGGCTCTACAAACTATATGAGACAAGCATGCATCATATAGCAGCTCTCACCTTACCAGGAACAACTTCAGGCACACATGCATCATGCATCGAGCTTTTTGTTTACCTGCATGTAATCAATTTGCTCAGCGGCAAATACCAAAAGAATCATTTTTAAGCAAAGTAGAAAGCAATTCAAATATCATAACTGAGCACATAGTTTGCAGCATGATTTGTTACTTAATGCAAATTCGTAAATTGATTTCGCGGCAAGGCTTTCTTAGAAATAAAGTTGTTACGCATATATGAGTTGCACCTATGTATTCATGCATCTGTTCCTATCAAAATTGAGCAAGGTCGTATAAGTTGGTTTGGAGGGGTATACAAAACCATGTAATTAAGGATATCATCATGCACGTTGACACACCCACATATTGCTGATGAAGTAAATTGCACTCTTTTCCGGTGTGAACATACCAAAGACAATAAACAAAAGCATGTAAGAATATCATTCATAATTTCATATTATATTAATACTCCCTCAGTTTCAAATCATAAGTTATTCTGGTTTTTCTACGTCCCATGCACCTAGGTATCTATTATGTATATAGATTTGTAGTAAAAAAGTTGTATATCTAGAAAAGCAAAAACAACTTATGATTTAGAAGTGAGGGAGTATGTTTTATCAGTCACATGAAGAGGTTGAGGGGACGATCTCTCTTATCTCCCCTAATTTTTTAATGATGGTAACATCAACAAAAGTGGTAACATCCTAAGAGAAGGGGTCAATTAGGATGTAGTTCCAAGATTATTTGCTCTAATCTCCTACAACTAAAAAGAAAGAAAGTAATACCACAGTTTCGTGCGACAATCATCGATACATCGGTCCGCCCCTCCAGTGCGATCCAAAAAGAGAAAAACGCCGTTCGAAACTTGCGGGGCCGCCGCCGTAACGATCGCCCGCGCCCATCGCGCCGCCGCCGCGTCCATCGTGCCGCCACCGCGCCGATTGAGTAGCCCTGCTTCCCGACGCCGCGCCAATCTAAAGAGGCGATTGAAGAACCCCGGCGCCCGCGTCCATCGTGGTGCCGCTGCACCTGAACAAGGTGGAGAGGGACAGCAGCGGGTACATCACTGCCGACGAGGTGCAGGTGGTTTTGCGAGGAATTCGGCCTCGGTCACGTGACATCCTCCGCCTATGAGCGATCTCAGCCTAGCCGACACGTCCGGCAAGCCGCGATCCCGGGTCGGCGCGGCCACGTCCCTCCGCGCATCCGCGCTGTGCCGATCCCAGCGGCAGCACGTGCCTCGACGGTCTCTATCCGGTAGCAACCATGCAATTCAAATGATGAGGATGTCGATGCGGGCCACGACGTGCTCGATCTGGGAGAGGATGGCACTACTACAAAAAGTATTTCTAGGGGCGGCTGGTAACCCTTTGTAGGGGTGGTTTGCCCAGCCGCCCCTACGCAAGGGTCTCTACAAATCATGCATTTGTAGGGGCGGCTCGTATTACCAGCCGGCCCTACAAATCGATTTGTAGGGGCGGCTGTAGTACAAGCCGCCCCTACAAACAGGTATTTGTAGGGGCGGCTCAATCTAGAACCGCCCCTACAGTACGTTTTCCCGCAAAAAAATCAAATTTACAATTCAAAATCACGTTGCCGAACGTCCCACGACCAACGTTCCGAACCGCGTTCGCGTTGCCGAACGCCCCACGACCAACATTTCGAACCGCGTTCGCGTTGCCGAACGCCCCGCGACCAACGTTCCGAACCACGTTCGCGTTGCCGAATGCCCCGTGAACCGCATATAGTGTTTTTATAGCCAGCTTTTCCTTCCTTGCTGGATCATGCCTTCCATGATGATTAGTGACATAGAACCTAAATGCCCTGTTCGAATTATTTTAGCAAATACAACTTGTTAGTATCCAAAAGTGAACGTTACAAGTATATATACAAACATATAAGCTAATGAGGATTGTCGATATGTATACGTCTTGAGAATCGATATGAAGTCTTTGTATGTCACCGTGTCCTTATCTAATGAATCAAAGACCCATGCCATGCTCCCGACATCGACGGCTATATAAATCCAGTGGTTGTTGTATAGATTTAATCATAGAACTAGATAAGTTCTTTTGCATCGAATAAAATATATCAAACAAAGCTTTAAGTATAGAGTTGAGCTTACTCGAAATTGTATGGTAGCCATATAGTAGAGTGTTATTGGAGATTTTTGAAAGCCAGGGCAATGTATGCCGCAACCTTAAGGGACTCTTCCCTTAGTTTCGCCGTACGGATGTGCTCTTTCTCCCGAAGAGTCTTTGTAGCAGCTAGCTCTTTGGCATCCAGTGTCCACCATTTAGGATAATTAAAATTTGTTTGGGCTATAGCTTGAGGGTCCACATACCCGGCTTTCACACTTAGCATTTGTTTGACAATGTGCACTTGGATTCTATAAATCACGGCGTGGGTTAGTTACAACAAAATTCAAAGATTATATTCATATCATATCGGGAGGACAAGGACTTACAGGCACCACGTGCGAATTAGATTCATCTCCATTTCTCCCAGGTGAAAGCATGTTTGCATGTCATTGAAGTCAAAGATAATTTTCCCGGCTGGGCTTCCAAATGTGCCGGTGGGGAAGCATGCTTGTATGATATCTATGCTCATTGGGAGAACACGCAAGTACCAATCATGGAACCTTCTCATTCCAAGTGGTAGGCGCTGGATGTCCCGGTTTGGTAGGAAGGTCTTGCCTCTTTCATAGGTTTTCGGGCAATCCTTTGACCATTTGATGGCATCAACATTTGGATACTGCTTTGCAATTTGGTGGAGTTTGCTAGTGATGGCCTCCTTAGAACCCCGTGATGGGACTTTTTTAACTTAGTTCTCAGGCTTGAACTGGTCATGGGAATACCACTTGGACACCGACGAGACATCTTTGATCGGAACATAAACTGGCCTTATGGTGATTGGATGCTTCTTTCGAAGTTCCCATTCAGGCACGTCCTCATCTTCTTGTGCTGCAGCTTCTTTAGGAGGTACTCGTTATTCATGTATCAGCTGTGCTTATTGAGAAGATTGTGGTATCTCATGATGCACTTGCTCGGTACGAGCTGGAGAAGGTTGTGGCATCTCATCAAGCACATGCTCGCTAGGAGGCAGGGAAGAATGTGGCATTTTAGGAATATGGGGGTCACGAGACGGTGAAAATATATCTCTGACCTCAACAACTCACTCCAAATTTGGGAGAGGGGGAGGCAGCGAAGAAGCAGTCAATATAATGTCCCGTTTGTGCCAGAGGATGAACTGCCCCATAATGTCTCTGTGGGGGATATACCCCCAGGTACCACAAGATGGTACATGGGCCGCATCATCCGAGGTGGCCCGGCCCGTAAGATCAAGGCGTACACATCAAGATTACAAGTTGTACTAGATATTGTAATAGTACCAAATTGGATACTTTACTTGTAACCTTGTCTCTTCGGAGTATATAAGGAGAGACAAGGGTCCCCTAGAGGACAGGTTAATCTGTATACATCTCAATACAATACACCAAAGACACAGGACGTAGGGTATTACGTCGACCAGGCGACCCAAACCTGTCTAAATCGCTGTCTCTGCGCCTTGTGTCACCATCTGGTTCTAGATCACACGCATCCTACCGATAATCTACCACCTTGGGCATCCCCCTCGGTGGACTGCCGACCATATTTCGTCGACAGTGGCGCGTGAAAGGTCCTAATGGCTAGAGGGGGGGTGAATAGCCTAATAAAAATTTCTACAACACCACTTAACCAAATGGTTAGACAATTATGAGGCGAAGCGAGTGTTGCGCTAGCCTACTCAAAATGCAAGCCACCTACCACAATTCTAGTTTAGATAGTGTCAATTCACACAAGAGCAATGACACTACCCTATGTTAGTGTGCTCTCAAAGGCTAACTAAAGAGCCACACCAACCAAGCATGCAAGCTCTCACAACTAGCTACACTAAAGAGCTTGTCAACTAGTTTGCGGTAAAGTAAAGAGAGTGATTAAGAGGGTTATACCGCCGTGTAGATGAATGAACCAATCAATCACGAAGATGAATAACAATGATGACCAATCACCTCGGAATCAATGATGAAGACAATGATTTTTTACCGAGGTTCACTTGCTTGCCGGCAAGCTAGTCCTCGTTGTGGCGATTCACTCACTTGGAGGTTCACGCGCTAATTGGCTTCACACGCCAAACCCTCAATAGGGTGCCGCAC
>NW_027096475.1:12755-40000 GCF_019320115.1 Miscanthus floridulus | reverse complement strand
AACCAACACAAGATGAGGATCACACAAGCCACGAGCAATCCACTAGAGTACCTTTTGGCGCTCCGCCGGGGAAAGGTCAAGAACCCCTCACAATCACCACGATCGGAGCCGGAGACAATCACCACCTCCGCTCGACGATCCTCGCTGCTCCAAGCCGTCTAGGTGGCGGCAACCACCAAGAGTAACAAGCGAAACCCGCAGCGAAACACGATCACTAAGTGCCTCTAGATGCAATCACTCAAGCAATGCACTTGGATCACCCCCAATCTCACTATGATGATGAATCAATGATGTAGATGAGTGGGAGGGCTTTGGCTTAGCTCACAAGGTTGCTATGTCAATGAAAAATGTGCAAGAGCTATCCCTTGAGCCGGCCATGGCGCTATAAATAGAGCCCCCATCAAATAGAGCCGTTATACCCCTTTACTGGGCAAAACGCGTTCTGACCGGACGCTCCAGTCGTGTTGACCGGACGCTGGACCCCAGCGTCCGGTCGCTCGCAGACGACCACGTGTCCTGATTCCAACGGTCACTTGACCTGACCGGACGCTCCGGTATAAACTGACCGGACGCTGAAGGCCCAGCGTCCGGTCGTTTCCAGTAAGCTCCCGAGCATGACCGGACGCGTCCGGTCGAATGCGATCGGACGCATCCAGCGTCCGGTCACATTCCAGCTACTGTGTCACTGTACGTCAGCGCGACCGGACGCAGCCTGCCAGCGTCCGGTGCATTCAGATCTAGCGTCCGGTCAGTTGACCGACGCTGGCATCTTTGCGACCAACTAGTTTTCACTTCTAACTTCTTCACCCTTGCTCCAATGAGCCAATCACCAAGAATTTTGCATCCGGCGCATTAGAAAATAGACATTTCATTTTTCCAAAAGCGCCGAATCCCGCCTCGCAAGCTCGGCGGGAGGGAGAGAGGGACCCAAGCCCATCTCAACCCTGCAAGCACCTTGTGCACATGTGTTAGCATATTTTCACAAATGTTATCAAGTGTGTTAGCACTCCACTAGATCCTAAATGCATATGCAATAAGTTAGAGCATCTAGTGGCACTTTGATAACCGCATTCCGATACGAGTTTCACCCCTCTTAATAGTACGGCTATCAAACCTAAATGTGATCACACTCTCTAAGTGTCTTGATCACCAAAATAAAATAGCTCCTATGGTTTATACCTTTGCCTTGAGCTTTTTGTTTTTCTCTTTCTTCTCTTCAAGTTTAAGCCCTTGATCATCTCCATGCTATCACCATTGTCATGCTATGATCTTCATTAGCTTCTTCTACTTGAAGTGTGCTACCTATGTCATGATCACTTGATAAACTAGGTTAGCACTTAGGGTTTCATCAATTCACCAAAACCAAACTAGAGCTTTCAGCGCGCCAGGTAGGGGACCCCTTTAGGGGATCGTGCGCGCTGATCTACAGCGAACCAAATGGGATCTAAAGATCGATGCCGCTCGTGGCGACCTGACTTCCTACGGCGACGTGCTTCAGAAGCCTGACAGGCTTGATATCACTCGACGACGGAATCAATCTACTACGGCGGCAACCCGTGCTTCACGACGGCAACCCTCCAGCTTGTGTCGGGACTTCACCCAGTAGACCAGCCTGCGCCCAAGTACTAGCATCCGAGTCAGGCGGCGGCACCAAGTCTCGACTGGGCTCTCGACGATTCAAGACCCAGATGCATCCATGAAACTAGAGCTCCGACCCGGCGTATCCACCTACTTCAACGAGTCAGCCGAACGATGCATCACGTACAGTCTAATCTCGCTTGCTGTCTTCATCCAAGGACTACGTGATCAACATGGCTACGTACGCAAGTTAATTAAGCCTGCATGTATGTGCGTGAGCCGCATACACGCGTACGGCGGCATGCAAGCTAATTAAGTCTTGAGGCTTGTATACATGTGCACATGCACGGATGCATCTAACATGCATGCAACGTGTATGTCAAGCTTCGATACATGCACGTATGCCAGACATCACGGCGCAAATTTTGCGAACTCACAACTACAAGCTTCGATACATGGAAAGCGACGGATCCTCTGATCAGTGCACACGGCTCTGCATCCTCTACTAATCAGGCTGGGCATATTGGCAATAGGACATGGTGCTCCTATTTTCCTTGTCAATCTACGTCCGGCTCTATGCGTCGTCAACCGTAGCCCTAGGCTACGTAGCCTTGGAGTACTACCGGCACCGCTCGTACACCGACTGACAAGATCTGGAGGCAAATAATCAAGATGTATCTCACGTGAGATAACGGTGCATGCATATACACGTATGTCATCCATGCATACACGTATATCATCCATGGGGAAATTCTCCACTTGATCATGCGAAGCTTCCGCTCGACCTCGCACAAGCTAAGTCAACTTTTTAATCTTAAAAGTAATATATCATATGACATAGTATGTGTCCAGATATCTACATATACGTATGATTATTTTGTCAGGAATCCAACTATGCTCGTCATCGTTCTGCGGATCTCATCGGCAAACCTCTAGCTCATTCGTGAGGGCATCGAATTTGGTGCCAAAGTACAACCTAAACAAGTGCAGTCTAGTACATGGAGGTCTGGCGACGGCCTTGTGCTCCTGCCCGTGCGGAGTAGCCCGTGAAGATCGGAAGCAGAAACAAGGACAAGAACGTGGAACATCGCCAGCACCGTGGCGGCGGTCGTATCCTTCAAGATCCAATCGGCTGGGAGTCACCAGCATGTACATGCATGATACCCTGGTGTCCGATAGCCTCAAGAGTGAAGACTCGATCAATAGAAGACGTGCATGATCTAGGGAAGCCATGCAAAGCTAACAACACATGTAGCTTGTATATATGTATATACATCTACAAGGAAGAAAGCGAGCCGCCAAGCGAGCCGACCGAGCCATCTAGCGAGCCGTGTCGAATCACGAACAAGTCACACCCATCCACACAAGCCAACGACGACGACGAATACTCCATCGACGGCAAAGGCTTTTCCTACTGCTCCTACACCATCGCCGATCGCAAGCTCCGCCGAGCTACGACCACGTCGACCACGTCCCGAATAGCTTCGCCGAGCTCCGACCACGTCGACCACGTCCCGAGCAGCTCGCCGAGCTCCGACCACATCGACCACGTCCCGAACGGCTCCGCCGAGCTCCGACCACGTCGACCACGGACCACGTCGACCACGTCCCGAGCGGCTCCACCGAACTCCGACCACATTGACCACCAGACCACGTCGCAATAATGATCACCGCGAAGAACGGCGCTACGACAATCGCGACCACCGTCGTGACGACAAATCGGAAAGCTCGAGGACCGGACAACTTCATCGCCACTGACCAGATTTCTATCTAAAGATAAGTACACTTCTAATATTTATATTTAATATAATTTTCATTACGACGTTTCTCCACAGCGTCCTCGTCATGATTATTCTTCAAATAATATTTGTCCATGTATACCATCTTAAAGATGACATACATCTATACTTAATGCAAATCCTCGACCAGTCCTGTTGATGCTCGGACGCCTCCAGAGACGGCTCTGTCTCCGGCTCCTCCCTACACGTGCACGAGCGTCTGCCCTCTGCGTTATGGGTGGTCGGCAGTGGCTCTTTAGCGACGCTTTGTTCTTCCTACACGTGCACGGGCTCCGCGCCCCGTGTTATGGTTAACGGGCTAGCTAGGGCTGGAGACTCAGCTACATACTAACTAGTCGGACAGTTTATATTAAGTATAAACACAAACTTCACATTAATACTGATGTTTACAAAGCACCAACTGCTTTATCACATCATGCTCATTTACAAATGACTGCTGAGCGTCATTTTCTCCATAATTTATTACTTTGTACATCATGTACTACCATTCTACATATTTATATTGCAGGAATTTTGAGCTATGCTCGGGGACTTCGTTGCTCGCCTCTCGACCTACGCTCAGGGACTGCCTCGATCACTCTCTGACCACGGCTCGGGGACTTCATCGCTCGCTCCTCGAGCCGTGCTCGGGGACTGCCTCGATCACTCTCCGACCATGGCTCGGGGACTTCATCGCTCGCTCCTCGAGCCGTGCTCGGGGACTGCCTCGATCACTCTCCGACCACGGCTCGGGGACTTCGTCGATCACTCTCCGACCACGGCTCGGGGACTTCGTCGCTCGCTCCTCGACCAGTGCTCGAGGACTGCCTCGATCACTCTTCAACCACGGCTCGGGGACTTCGTCGCTCGCTCCTCGACCGCTCTCCGACCACTGCTTGGGGACTTCGTCGCTCGCTCCTCGACCTGTGCTCGGGGACTGCCTCGACCACTCTCCGACCACGGCTCGGGGACTTTGCGTCTCAACTACATGTGACTGGCAACTCGCATACAGTTGGGATATTTTTTCTCACTTGGACCTTGCTACAAGGCTCATACCTCGCCTTCCAGCAAGCTCGGGGACTACATCGGTATGATGCACCTGCCGGTGCATCTCGTATCGCCTGTACGACGATTGGATTCTCAACTTAACTGGGAATTCTTTTTAGACCCTGGCACCACGTGCCTACGTCACCTACTACTAGGCTCGGGGACTAAGTGGGCACACTTCACCTTGTGGTGAATGTGTTTGTTTTTCGACCTCTACGCCTCTGATGATCAAGGACGATCAAGGACGCTACGCTTCAAGACGCACTTACATTTCTTTTCAGAAATACAAGTGGGCACACTTTTCAGGACGGAAATCTTTTTCTTTCTTCTTAAGAGCACCATACATTCTTCGGACAACCTACTTCTTTGGCGATAACGGTGGTCGGAGATGTCAAGAACTCAAGCCTCACTGTTCGAAGAAGGTTGAAACGGCGTGTCGCATCAGAATACATGGCGCTCGGGGACTAGCTGTGGGGGATATACCCCCAGGTACCACAAGATGGTACATGGGCCGCATCATCCGAGGTGGCCCGGCCCGTAAGATCAAGGCGTATACATCAAGATTACAAGTTGTACTAGATATTGTAATAGTACCAAATTGGATACTTTACTTGTAACCTTGTCTCTTCGGAGTATATAAGGAGAGACAAGGGTCCCCTAGAGGACAGGTTAATCTGTATACATCTCAACACAATACACCAAAGACACAGGACGTAGGGTATTACGTCGACCAGACGGCCCGAACCTGTCTAAATCGCTGTCTCTGCGCCTTGTATCACCATCTGGTTCCAGATCACACGCATCCTACCGATAATCTACCACCTTGGGCATCCCCCTCGGTGGACTGCCGACCATATTTCATCGACAGTCTCCGAGTAACACCAGCCCCTTAGGAGTTGCATAGTCTATCCTCCACTACATGAACTCGAGCTTCACTGTATGCACCTCGACCCTAGTGTAGTCCGGCGGTATCTTATTATTGTGGTGTAAGCCACCGGGAGGATGTGCCACACCTGTTGCCACCTCCATCACAGTGTTCTGTCGGCCGCTGAGAAACACCAAGGTGCAACTAGTTGGTTCCCGTATGCGATCGACTAGGGTTGTGGCTGCAGTGGAACCTTGGCTGCTAGAAACTTTCGGAGGGCTACCAACTAATGCCAGTTCTCTCGGCGACGTCACTAATATCTGTGGCTCTATAGACAGTCCTTGCTCCTCTAGCGCCTTCGCAACTAGAGGCTTCACTTGGAGCTTAAGACTAGTCTCCTGGTCTCGGCCATGTTTCTTGTACATGTGTCTATCCTCTTTAAATCCTTGCTTCCAGGTCATCCTTTTTCCTAGCCCCCTGGTGCGGCCTGTGTGCTCCTTGTTTTCCAAGCCAAGGCTAAGCTCGTCCCTCTCTCTGGAAGGATTGAATGAGCCCTTCTCCTTGTCTTCAGCATATTTCAGTATCCTTGATACCACCTCTTGGGTCTCTGGCTTATCAAACTTAAGATTACTACTGGATGATTCTGTACTCCTCGTATATATCCAATTCCTTGAGCGTACCTTCAAATTCGTCACATCGATATTTCCAGTAGTTGTGGCCTCTTTGTCCATCTTCCTAAACTGTTCTTCCTTGGCATAGTAGCCACCGGGGCCTAGATGATGGTGGTGTTTGTTCCTCTTTGCTAGCTCGGTGTTATGGGAACTGAGCTCCAATGCCTCCGGTGAAGTCTTCTAAGCCACGAGCTCCTCCCGTTGACTAGGAGTTATTTTGCCGAACTCGTTGAAGGGAGTTAACCCCTTTTGGATATACTTCATGTTGAGCTCTGGCCTCCAACGTCGGAATGACTCTCCCATCATCCTGATAGCATTTTTTTACCAATTCGTGCTTACCCTCCGGAAATCTAAAATTGACCTTCAGCTGCCTATCCCATAGTGTATTCTTTGTGTTCTCTGGTACCTCTTTCTAGTTAGGGATTGCTGGGTTCAATTTATCTCTTACTAGGGCCCCGATCATATTACGGAATTTTCCTCTTAATTCCTTTGGCTCAAGGATCTCCCCTGCTGGCTCGACCTCCGTTATCACATAACATGCCTTATCTGGATATAGATTTCCTTTTCTATTCTCTTGTTTCCTCTTAGGCATGGTAGTCGTGGTTGTGTCTTGAGTTTGTGGAGCAGAGGCATCGTGATCCGTCTCTGTGGCTATTGCCTCTGCTCTCCTTTCCTCTACTCCGTCTTGTCCAGCGAGATGTCGCAAACGTCGATGTTGTCTTTTCCAAGTTTCAGGAGGGACCTGTATATACGACAGGTCAAAGTGTTAGCAGAGGTAATACAGCCAAAGCTTTAGCAAAATTTACAAGCTAAGGCTTTTTTCCTACCTCCTCGTTTGGGTCAAAATCCTTGTCCAAATCTTCCTCCGTTGGCCTCCTTCTGGCTTCACGTGGGAAAGGATCCTCGGGACTTTCATATCCCTCTTCTGAGTCATCATCATCATCATCATCCTCTTCTTCTTCGCCTTTAGCAGCCTCTCCTTTGGGGCCTTCCTCCTCGTCGCACTGCTCCTGAGTAAGCATCACTTCTAGATCCTTTTCTACCTCGTTATCGAACTGTTCCTGAGTAAGCTGGTCCTCTAGTGCTTGCTCTTCAAGGGTTGGCTGCTCATCAGGCTCGAGGCATCGGGCTACACTGTCTAGTGTCCGCGACATTATTTCACGCTTTGTTCTAATAGATGCAAGAAAGTGTGCTTTAGGTACACGAGAAGGTATAAGAAATAAAAAAGGTCTATAAACCAAAGTAGTCCTATAAAACAACAATATATCAAAGAAACGAGTAGTAGCAGTAGAAGAGATCTTAGAAGCATGTCAATCATCATTTGATCACGAACTTAGAGCATCAAGACATCATAACAGAGAAGAGATGAGAAGATAATGTAGGGGCGGCTGCTAATGATGCCAAGTTCCTCACAAGTTCTTGATTATCAGCTCATATTCCATATAATGTATGGACTTAGACAATTTTATCATCGGTAAAACAAAGGAGAGGAGAGGAGAGGGGAGATTTGGCAAAAAAAAAAGCAGGTGCTGCTTCCAAAACATAGAGGATAGGAAAGGTGGCAACAAATAGAGGAGAGGGGAGATTTGGCAAAAAAAAGCAAGTGCTGCTTACAAAACATAGAGGATAGGAAAGGTGGCAACAAATAGAGGAGAGGGGAGATTTGGCAAAAAAAAAGCAGACGCTGCTTCCAAAATATAGAGGATAGGAAAGGTGGCAACAAATAGAGGAGAGGGGAGATTTGGCAAAAAAAAAGCAGGTGTTGCTTCCCTGAAAAAGCAACATGACAATGTAAGAACATCATATGCTTAATATCTTCCGAACTTGATAAGCAGATCGGACAATCAGAAGTAGTAGACAGTAGTAGTACGGAAGTAGTAGAAGTAGCAAAAAAAGCAACAACTGCTTAGGAGAGGAGAGGAGTAGAGTGGAGTAGAGGAGAGTAGTAGTAGAAGAGGAGTACAGAGAAGATAGCAAGTACAGAGAAGATTAGTAGTCACCGGTCACAATAGTGTATTTTTAATTTTTACTAAAACTTGAGGATCATCATAATACTGACAAATGACAATGTAAGAAGAATAATATAAATGCAAGGATTATTTCTACTCAGCAAATATTTATTCCCAAAAAAATGAAACTGGATGAATCGAAGTCCCACTAATTAAACAAATAAGTGCAAGGCTGCAAGCATATAATAAAAGAAGAGCATCAGAGTGTAAACTGACCGATAAAGATGAACTGTAATGGATTAACATATCTATAATCATTATTGCCACTTATTTTTCAAACACTTCAGTATGTAAGAGCATTGCCCAACACCAAAAAAAATCACTGAACATGGTCAGAGTGTAATCATCAACTGTACAAGCCACACTAAAACCCAAAAGGACAAATCATGACAAAAGGCAATATTATTAGAACAGGCACTCACATTCAAAACCACATTCTGCTGAATACCAGTGACATAAGTTTTTTTTCAGTAAAGAATGCATAGTGTGGGGGTATTAACCCCTATACCCTTACGGCTAAGCTTGGGCTGGCCCGGATCGATGGGTTCAGTCCACCCGAAAGACGACGTGCGGCTCAGTCAACCTGATCGGAGTCCCGCACAAGGAAAAGATGGATTTGGCGACCAAGCAGGATCCTGGTCGGTTAGAATAGGAATCCTTATCTGGCCACATATGGCAATTGTAACTGACTAGGATTAGTTTCCAGATCTGTAACCCTGCCCCCCGGACTATATAAGGCGGGCAGGGGACCCCTCTAAAAAACATCTCTTATTGACATACAGCAATACAAATCAGACGCAGGACGTAGGTGTTACGCCTTCTTGGCGGCCGAACCTGGATAAAACCTCGTGTCTGTCTTGCGTCACCGTCTTGTTTGGAGCTTGCGCATCTGTCTGCCGATAATCTACTACCTTGGGCATACCCCTAGGTAGACTGCCGACCATATTTCGTCGACAGTGGCGCGCCAGGTAGGGGGTGTGCGTACTGCTCTCCAAGCAAACAAGATGGTCATCGTCTCCGGCTCCATGGCTACGCCCAACGGCCTCACGTTCACCGTCGGCCAGATCACCTGGACCACCGGCCCCGACGTCTCCATCGCCATGACCGCGGAGGAGGTGTGGATTCAACCCGCGCCGACGACTACTTCACTTGCATCGGCTACGGCTCCGACCACGGTGGACACGGCTCCGACCACGACGAACGTGGCTCCGACCACGATGGATCTGGCTCCGACCACGGTACATCTGGCTCCGACCACGCTTACAGCCACGCCGACAACCCGTCGTCCGCTTCCCCGCTACAAAGGAAAGCAGATCGACGACACCGACTTGCTCGACTCCATCGATCGGGTCGGCATCAAACTCGCTGAAACCCTAGCTCTGGTAAGTACGATTCAAAGCCAACCTAATGAGCAGGTAACATCTCCCCACAATAGATCTGTCCGACCAGGTCGGACCAGTCGTCCTGCACGACTTGGAACAGATCTTGTGGTCGTATCTACTCCTGAGGAGCACTCCGCTCGTCGCCAGCCAGCCTTCGCGACGGGTCTCCGACTCTGCGAGTACAAAGTCCCGAAGGAGAACCACCAGGTCCAGCCCTACGGCCTGCGAAACGCTGCCTCCAGCTACGCGTACAACCTACGACGCCGCTCGGATCTGTGTCCTATACACCGATCTCGGCCGAAGCCATGCAACATCGTCAACATGGTCCGGATTGAAGATTATCAAGAAGGATCCGTCCACACAGTCCGAGAGGGTGACTCCAGCTCCTCATCCGGCATTGCTTCCAACGCATCGGTCCACACCAAGCTTCAGCGTCACGAAGATGAAGGCGTCAAATACGATCTGGATCTACCAGACCACGCCCCGGTTTTCCCCCAATTTCCGTCTTTCCCGCCAAGACGAGGGGATTTAATCCATGTTGTCAGCAACGACGAGCCGCCAGCGGTTGGCGAAACAGAACAAGAAAGGACCGCACGCGAAGCACGCAATATTGACCGGTTTAATCGCCGGCAAACTGAAGCTGAAGCGGACCAGGAGGCACGACGCATAAGGGTCCAGCCACGTGACCTCAACAATGCTTTCGACAGGGTGGGGGACAAACAAGTCTTCAAGACCCCAAGCGCCAACGTAGCCGTCGCCATGGCGACAATGCAGCGGCTGCCCAACACTCCCGAGACTCAGGTAATCCGTGATGACATACAAGCTTATCTGACGGCTGCCATGGCTCAGACCGCAGAGATGAACCAAGCCCGGGCTCCATCCGTTTCTGTCGAATCAAGCCGCAGCCGCCAATACTCAAGTCGCTCACAGCCACTCAACCAACGTGGCTCGCGCAATAACGACCCATCAGACAACCGTCAAGGCGGAAACGGTGGTCGTGATGGTGGTCGGGACGACAACCGCCGCCGGGAGGATAACCGCCACGACGTTCGAGGCGACAACCACCGAGATAACCGCGACAATCGCCGTGATAACCACAGTCGCAGGGCTAACCCAGATGGCAATCGAGATCGCCGCGATGGCAATAACGATCTCCGCCATCACCTCGGTGGACGTGATCTACGTGCTCGCATCAACCAGAGAGCCGACGATCGTGCATCCCATGAAAGCTATCGCCGTATGGAGTATGACACCGCCCACGGTCTGCCGGGTCTGAAGCAGTTCACTCCACACCTACGCCAAGTCATATGGCCCAAGAATTTCAAGCTCGAGAAGCTTCAGAAGTACGACGGCAAGGAAAACCCCAAATTATGGGTCATGCTCTACGAAACTGCGTGCCGCTCAGCCATGGCTGACGAGCACGTCATGTCTAACTACTTCCCAGTCGCTGTTGGTCATGCAGGTCACCAATGGCTGGTTAGCTTGCCAGCGAACTATTTTGACTCTTGGCAGGAGCTCAGGCAGGCCTTCATCGACAACTTCATCGCTACTTGTGAACAACCCGGCAACAAGTACGATCTGCAGCGGATCCGAGATCGAAAGGATGAACCACTGCGCGAGTACGTTCGGCGTTTCTCGGAGATGCGCATCAAGGTCCCATCAATATCCGACAACGAAGCAATCGAGGCTTTCGTCACCGGCCTCCGCTTCCACGACGCCCTAAGAGACAAACTCCTCCGGAAGAGACCCGAATCGGTCACAGCGCTTTTGGCCACCGCTAAGAAATATGCGGACGCTGACGACGCTAAAAAGATAATCGTTGAAGAAGCAGCAAGGGTTCCACGCTCCGACCACCCCCCACACCGCGACGATTACCACAGTAATCATGGTCGGAACGACAATTTTGACCGCCGCAACCAGCGCAACGACTCCCGCGACCACCGTGATCAACGTAATCAGCGGCGCAACCGCCGTGACGATTACAGAAACAAGCGCGCTCGGGAAGACGGCGGCGAGGTCAATACCGTGAAAAAGGGCGGCGGACGCCGTAACTACGAGGACGACTATGCCAAAGCATTGAAGGGGCCCTGCCAGCTCCATCCTAAGTCGAACCACACCATGGAGAATTGCCGCGTCCTCAAGACTATCTACACGCGTCAACAGGCTCCGGATACGTCCGACAAGCCTAACGACGCGGGGGAACAGCGCAACGAGGACAACGACGACGACGATGCAGACCCTCGTCACAAATACGTCAAGCCGACTGATCGCGTACACACCATCATCGGCGGCAAGGTGTCCATCGAAACCAAACGAGAGCGCAAGCTGCTCGCCCGCGCTTGCTTGAACGTGGCAAACACCGACAACCTTCTCACCGATCCACGGCTTCCTCCGTGGTCTCACCGTGAAATCTACTTCAGTAGGAAGGACCAATGGGCCGCCATACCCAAGCCAGGGCGT
Organism: Miscanthus floridulus; assembly: GCF_019320115.1. NCBI lineage: Eukaryota > Viridiplantae > Streptophyta > Magnoliopsida > Poales > Poaceae > Miscanthus > Miscanthus floridulus. Next base: position 28,210 of record NW_027096475.1, on the reverse strand, counting down.
TTTCCCCTGGTCCTCGATCCTTGTATCAACAAGGTTCAATTCGACAGGGTACTGATCGACGGCGGCAGCTCCATTGATATACTGTTCAAGAACAGCCTGCCCGCTCTGAAAATAGCCCAGGCGGACCTGAAGCCGTACGAGGCACAGTTCTGGGGCGTTCTCCCCGGACAGAGCTCCACACCTCTCGGGCAGATCACGCTACCTGTGCAGTTTGGGACTCCGGACCACTTCCGCACCGACTACGTCAACTTCGTGGTCGCTGATTTCGACGGCACCTACCATGCTATTCTTGGTCGACCGTCGCTCACCAAGTTCATGGCCATACCTCATTACAGGTATCTGGTGCTCAAGATGCCTACTGAGAAAGGAGTTTTAACCCTCAGGGGCAACGTATACGCAGCTTATACCTGCGAGGACGACAGCTTCAAAATAGCAGAGGCCCACGACCTCTCTATTCGCATGGCCGAGACCATGCTCGACGCTAAGAAGACCCCGGCCGACCACCTGGAGATCCTAGAGCTCGAGGCTCCGCGCAAGAACACCAGATCCAAGGAGCACAAGACGATCTAGCTGGTCGAGGGCGATCCCAGGAAAACAGCCCTCATCGGGGCCAACCTGGATCCCAAATAGGAAGACGCGCTCGTCAGGTTCTTGAGGGGCAACGTGGATGTGTTTGCGTGGAAACCTTCCGACATGCCCGGTGTACCTCGGGACTTGATTGAGCACTCCTTAAACGTCAACAGCAAAGCCAAACCAATCAAGCAGAAGCTACGACGGTTCGCTCGCGACAAAAAGGAGGCGATTAGGGTAGAAGTTACACGGCTTTTGGCAGCCGGATTTATCAAAGAAGTGTATCATCCGGAATGGTTAGCCAACCCGGTTCTTGTACGCAAAAAGAATAATGAATGGAGAATGTGCGTTGATTACACTGATCTCAACAAACACTGCCCTAAGGACCCCTTCGGCTTACCTCGCATAGACGAGGTCGTAGATTCAACCGCCGGTTGCGAGCTGCTTTCCTTTCTCGATTGCTACTCTGGTTATCACCAGATCGCTCTCAAAAAGGACGACCAGATCAAGACATCTTTCATCACGCCTTTCGGCGCCTACTGCTACATGACTATGTCGTTCGGGCTCAAAAACGCCGGTGCTACCTACCAACGTGCTATACAGGCCTGCCTCAACGACGAGATAAAAGACGGCCTCGTCGAGGCTTACGTCGACGATGTAGTTGTCAAAACCAAGGAAGCTCATACCCTTGTTGACAATCTGGAACGCACCTTCGCAGCCCTTAATACTTTCCAATGGAAATTAAACCCAAAGAAGTGCATCTTTGGTGTCCCTTCTGGCATATTGCTCGGCAACGTCGTCAGTTACGACGGCATACGCCCTAACCCGGAGAAAGTCAAAGCTGTCTTAGACATGAAGCCCCCAAAAAAGGTGAAGGATGTCCAGAAGCTTACCGGCTGCATGGCTGCTCTAAGCCATTTCATATCAAGATTAGGAGAAAAAGGCTTACCATTCTTCAAACTGCTCAAAGCGTCCGAGAAGTTTGAGTGGTCGGAGGAAGCAGGCGCTGCCTTCACGCAGCTAAAACAATACCTCACGTCGCCTCCGGTACTTACTGCTCCCAGAGAAGACGAAACTCTCCTACTTTACATTGCGGCAACCGATCGGGTGGTTTCCACTACAATGGTGGTCGAGCGCGACGAGCCGGGCCACGCCTACAAGGTACAGCGGCCAATTTATTTCATTAGTGAGGTACTCAACGAATCCAAGACCAGGTACCCACAGATTCAGAAACTACTCTACGCCATACTGATAACATCCCGAAAGTTGAGACATTACTTCGACGGATATCGTGTGGTGGTCATGACCGAGTATCCTTTGGGGGACATCATCCGCAATAAGGATGCGAACGGGCGCATCGTCAAATGGGCAATGGAGCTATGCCCCCTTTCCTTGGAATTTGCAAGCCGTACTACAATCAAGTCTCAGGCACTCGTCGATTTCATCGTCGAGTGGACAGACTTAAGCACGCCTGCCTCTCCGGGATCCGACGAATATTGGACGATGTACTTCGACGGTTCTCTCAACATTGACGGTGCGGGAGCAGGAGTTCTTTTCGTGTCACCATCCAAGGAGCAGCTCCGGTACGTCCTCAGGATTTATTTCCCAGCATCTAATAATGCCGCCGAGTATGAAGCATGCCTGCATGGTCTACGCATCGCGGTTGAGCTTGGAGTTAAACGTCTCTATGTCTATGGAGATTCGGCTCTGGTCATCAACCAACTCAACAAGGACTGGGACACGACCAGTGAAAAGATGGACGCATATTGCAAATCGATAAGAAAGCTGGAAGGCAGGTTCTATGGCATCGAGTACATACACGTGGTCCGGGACAAGAACCAGGCAGCGGATGCGTTGTCAAAGTTAGGATCATCCCGAGCCAAAATCCCACATGGCGTATTCGTCCAAGACCTGCTCACGCCTTCCATTGAAGACGAAGATTCAACGACCGACAAAGCTTCAGACCAGCAATTAGTGGCTACGGTTCCGGTGCCAAGCACAACCGAGCCGCTTCCGACCACTCATGAGCCAGACTGGAGAACGCCTTTCATCAAGTACTTGACAGATGGTAGCGGTTATATCGATCGAACAGAAAATGAGCGCCTGATGCGTCGTAGTAAGCAGTATCTGCTCGTCGATGGCAAGTTATGGCGCAAAAACGCTAAGGAGGAATTTTGATGAAGTGTATAACCCAGGAGGAAGGTGAGCATCTCCTAGACCAAATCCACTCTGGCTCCTGCAGCAACCACGCGGCCTCAAGAACACTGGTCGGTAAGGCTTTCCGAGCAGGGTTCTATTGGCCGTCAGCAGTGGCCGACGCAGAGAAGCTAGTCCGCCGCTGTGAGGGTTGTCAGTTCTTCTCCAAGAGAATCCATGTACCAGCACACGAGATCCAGACGATTCCAGCCTCTTGGCCCTTCGCATGTTGGGGACTGGACATGATCGGGCCTTTCAAACCAGCCCCTGGGAAATTTACATGCGTCTTCGTGCTGATTGATAAGTTTTCTAAGTGGATAGAATACATGCCTCTGGTACAGGCATCCTCAGAGAAAGCTGTCACATTCCTCGACCAGGTCATCCACCGTTTCGGCGTGCCCAACAGCATCATTACTGATCTGGGTACTCAGTTCACCGGGAACGCTTTTTGGGACTTCTGCGATGAAAGGAGCATAGTTGTAAAATACGTCTCGGTGGCGCATCCTAGAGCTAATGGACAAGTCGAGCGGGCAAATGGCATGATTTTGGACGCATTGAAGAAGAGGATGTACAGAGAAAACGATAAAGCTCCTGGAAGATGGCTCAAGGAGTTACCAGCCGTTGTCTGGGGCCTCCGAACTCAGCCCAGTCGTAACACCGGCGTCTCACCATACTTTTTGGTTTACGGCGCTGAGGCAGTCCTTCCACCAGATATAGCTTTCAGATCAGCACGGATAGAGAACTTCGACGAAGGCAAGGTCGACGAAGTACGGGAGCTAGAAGTCAACAGCGCAGAAGAGAAAAGGCTTGATTCCTGCGTACGCACGGCCAAATACCTTGCTGTTTTGCGCAGGTACTACAACAAGAACGTTAAAGAGCGTTTCTTCGTGGTCGGGGACTTAGTCCTGAAGTGGAAGACGAACCAGGCTGGTGTCCACAAACTCGCAACCCCATGGGAGGGACCCTTCATGATCAAGGAAGTCACACGTCCAACGTCTTACAGGTTAGCTCATCTAGACGGCACGGACGTACCGAACTCATGGCACATCGACAAGCTTAGACGGTTCTATGCTTAACTACTGAGATATGTACTCTACTTGTATTTTCGATTTACTTTACTAAAGCAACTATGATTTCTCCGACCACTCTAATGTGTCACTCCGAATTTTATGGTTATTCTAACTTAAGCCAGTACAAGCCGACCACCACTCCTTCTACGGTTTTCGGAGCAGGCCCTGTCTCCGGTTCCCCCCACCACGTGCACGGGATCTGCTCTCTGCGTTGCGGGTGATCGGCAGGTCCCCCCTGGTTTGACTTGTCTGCGTCCACGTATGCACAGGTCATAGTACCTCATACTCCGACCACATGCCAGACTAGGGCCGCATAAACTTTTCAGGATGACGTGTCGAGCAAAACGGTACAACTAAACAGAACGTTAACACGTTCTCACTTAGTTACACCAACAAAAAATTTCAAGCTTAAAGTGCATTTTGTATAAAACAAACAAGCTTATAATGATATACAGTTACGTTATTACAAGCTTGCCTGAAAAGGCTCAAGTTTACAATAACACAACTATGTCCTCCTTCTACAGCTCTAAGCCTATTACATTGGCTGGTCGGGGCGCATGGCATTTACTGCTCGCCGCCTCTGATACCCTACTCGAGTCTTGGGGACTCTAGAGCTAGTTAAGCTGAAGGAGATGGCCCCTCCGGTGCCTGGCTGGTCGAGACCGCAGGCTTCGTTGGTTGGCTTGCAGCTGATGGCATTTCTAGCTGGCTTGTCGATGGCATACCCTGCACAGGTGCTGTCCCACCTCCGCACAGGTTAATATCGCCAATTATCCTTGACGACAAGTCCAGCTGGGCCGTCCGAAGCTCTTCGGCCTTGTCTGGGTCTATCTCCTTCGGGTACCCAGCCTCCAAGCGTTTGAGATCGATCAGGGGGTAGTGAGCACGCACCATGCTTAGCACATGGGCACCCGTGTACTCACCCGCCTCCTTCATGAAGTCTTGGAACCATCCCCATGCTTGCTTGCATCTCTCGACCAGTCCGAGCTGAGGCGTCCTTAGCTCTTCCTCTGTGAGCGCCGGGTCGATAAGGTCGAGGACGGGCACAATGCCAGTTGCTATTTCTTGGCACCGCTTGCTCCACGTGTCCCGCTCCTCGGTGGCCTTAAGGCATTGTGCCTTCCAGTCGTCACGCTCCTTGATCACGGCCTCAAGGTGCCTCTTGGCATTGACTTTCAAAACTGAAAACAGTACAAGACATCAAACGTGATGACACGACAAGGCAATGTGGGCAATTGAATGAGAAAGGTGGTCTGGAGTGCTTACTTTTCAGGTTGTCTTTCATTCTGTTAGTGTGGTCTTGGAGTTCCGACTGGTGGCGTGCTAGTTTCTCGTTGTCCTCCTTCAGGCGACCACATTCTGCAAGTGCATGGCTGTTCTCCCCCTGGAGGCAGGTTACTTCAGCTTCTAAACCTGCATTACAGCTATTACTGCCAAGAACACAATAACACAAGTCCTGCACTTGCTATGATATGGTGAAAACTTACTTTTTCTCTCCCGCTCTTTGATATTGAGCTGGCCGACCAGGTTTTGGTTCTGTGCTTCTCGGTCTGTCCTCTCCTGGTCGGCGGCGTCAAGTTGGCGCCGTAAGCGTTCCACTTCAGCCGTCAGCTCCTTATTGGCCGTCGCGATTCCTTCTATCTGGTCGAAGCACCTTTTTCGGTATCTTGCAGTTTTCATCAAGTCCTGCATACAGACAAGCTACGTCAGACAGTTCGACTACACAACAGGGTCAAGGACTAAAGGCAAATGTACCTGGACTTCAGTCACCAGACGCTTGGCCGCCCGTTCGACTCTTAAGGTCTCTTCGACCTCTGGAATTTCCTCGTGCATGACCCATTCGTCGTTCCGATAGCGCGACACATATACATGTTGTCGCCTATCTTGAGGACGGCCCAGGACTTCTTCCACTTCGTCCTCTTCAGCCTCCTGCTCGGGAGGCGGCACTGATCCGGAGTTCGCAGACTCCACGACCACCAGGGCTTTCCCACGAGCCGTCGCGTCGGCAACCATGTCCCGGGCAACTTCTGGCTGCTGCCCCTCGGCTAGATCCAGCTCCCTCGGCACCGTGGTATCCGCCTCATCAGGGTTCGTGCTGGGAGCACTTGTATTCTGCTCGGGGACTGGCGTCTGGTCGTCCGCCTGAGGCCCAGGCGGGGTCCCTGCCATGTGCTCCTCCACGGCTGGTTGCTGAGCAGTTTGTCCCGCCGTTGTTGGTAAGGACGTCCCGCACCCAGCTAGCTGGTCGGGGCTTTCGGTGGACTGAGATCTATTGAATTCAGAGACAAATTCAGACGATAATAGCATCCAGTACAAAATGCAAAGCTTACATAAAAAATATAGATACTTACAGTTTCGACTTGCGGAAGGATGTGGCGAAGGAACGTCTCCTCGACCGCCCCTGCTCCGCTTGCTCGGCAGTTCCCACCGGGACTTGTTCAACCTCCGGCGCGGGCGTCGGAGTATGATGCGGCATGTTCCCTTCGTCTGTGCTCTGCGTTGCAGTGGTCGGTGCTGTGACCACTGCTGGCACAGAGGAGCCACCCTGCTCCGACGGCCCCACCTGCCTTCTCCTCTTTCGGGGAACGAGCCGGACGATGTCCGCATCATCTGCTTCGTCCTCCGACAGGGGGAAGATGGCTTGACGCCGTTTGCTGGCAGCAGGACGCTTGCCAGCGGCTCTGGTCGAGGCGTCCTCCACCGTCTCGAGCACCGCCCAGTGAACGTCGTCGGTCCTGGCGCTGGTATGGGCGGCTGGTCCAGTAGCTTGCGGCCATTCTACACCGGGGGGAGGTGACACAAACACTCCTGCCCGGTCACGGCCATTACACTGAGACACAAAATGAAGGAAAAGACAGTTATTTTATTGATGCAACATGACTAAAAAGTTAAAAGGGGGCGTCATTTACCTTTGGGGGAGGGCGAGCCAGCTTGAAGGCGTGTTCGATGGCGTTCAGTGCAACATAATTGGGATCGGCCAGGTTGAACAGCTCTCCAATCCTGGCCTTGATTTCCATCTTGTCGAGCGGCTCTTTCCTGGTCCTCGTCGGATCAGCGCCTCCTTGGTACTCGAAGCCAGGATGAATCCTTTTCTGGCAGGGTTGGATTCTTCGGCTGATGAAGTTACCGACCACGCTCGGGCCATCAAGCCTTCCCCACGGGATTATCCCGAGTAGTTCGGCGATTTGCTCCAAGTTCTCGGGCCTCTCCGACCAGCTGTTTTTCTTCTCTGGAATCAGTCCTACATCGCACAGAGTGATGGTGTTCGGCTCTTCACGGATGTAGAACCACTTCTTGTACCACTCGTCCAAGGAGGTGTTCCAGGGGCAGTGCAGGTACTGAGCCTTCATGCCGTCACGCAGGTTCAGGTAAACGCCTCCGGCGATCTTCGAGCTACCGCTCCCTTTCTTGCGAAGACAGAATAGGTGGCGAAAAAGGTCGAAATGGGGCTGGAAGCCACCATACGCCTCGCAGAGATGGATGAAGGTAGAGACAAGAAGAATCGAGTTGGGATGCAGATTGCAAATCCCAATCTCGTAGTACAAGCAGAGACCCTGAAGGAAAGGGTGCACTGGAATCCCAAAACCTCGTTTGAAGAAATCTTCAAAGACAACAATTTCACCTGGTTGAGGATCGGGGAAGCTTTCTCCTTCCGGTGCGCGCCATCCCGCAAGTGCCTTGTTGTGAAGCACTCCCATGGCGACGAGGTCCTCGATGGTCTGCTCGTTGCTCCGAGACTTCCACCACTCTTTCGCCATGATTCCGCCTTTCTTCTGGGCGTCTCTCTTCGCCATTAGTTCGTCCTTACTAAGTGGGTGGATGCGGGAGACCGAGGGGATTGGTGATGATTTTTGGGGAATAGGGTTCGGCAGGAGGAAGAAGAAGGTTGCGGCGGCGGATGACAATGGGGAATGGTGAGGGTAACTTACCAGACCTACATTATATAAAGCAAAAGGGCACCGTCGTTTCGTTCGCTCGATAATATTGGGAGTTGTGCGCACGCGCCGCAGACGGTTGTTCACACAACCTCGAAATCTGCGCCAATAAACGCGCTCCTTCGTTAATAGTGTACGCGCCTCTTCGTTGATGGTGTAAGAGGGCCCACACTGACACACCTCAATACAGGTGTCAACCGACTGTTTGCCAGAAAATAAAAAATAAGAAGACAGAATGACGTACTATACCTATTTACTTTTTTGACCAGACGTGTCAGACTGGTCAGACTGGACTTGGCAGAGAGTAGAGAAAAATAAATACACCAAATAATAGTACAAGCAGCGCACACGATCGTGGATTTGCCCTGACCACTACTGTGCTCGGGGACTGCCCAGACCACTACCGTGCTCGGGCACTGTCCGGATCACTTTTGTGCTCGGGGACTGCTCCGACCACGGTTGTGCCCGGGGACTGCTCCGACTATTACCATATTCAGGAGCTGCTATGACAACCGCTGTGCTCGGGGACTCTCCCGACCACTTCTTGGAGTTTTGCTCTCCTCGGCTACATGTGATTTGTACTCACATACAGTTGAGAGACATTTATTTGGACTTTGCTACAAGGCTCATACTTCGCCTTCCAGCAAGCTTGGCGACTACGTTGGTACGATGCACCTGCCGGTGTATCTTGTCTGGCATGTACGGTAATTGGATTCTTAACTTCAGCGGAGTTTCTTTTTTAGACCCTGGTACCACGTGCCTACGTCACCTACTACCAGGCTCGGGGACTAAGTGGGCACACTTCACCTTGTGGTGAATGTGTTTGTTTAAATCGACCCCTGTGCTTTGAATGATTAAAAGGATTATTAATATGCTCGGGGACTGCCCCGACCACTGCTTGAATACTGGTTCTCCTTGGCTACATGTGATTTGTACTCACATACAGTTAAGAGACATTTCTTTAGACCTTGCTACAAGGCTCATACTTTGCCTTCCAGCAAGCTCGGGGACTACGTCGGTACGATGCACCTGCCGGTGCATCATGTTTGCCTGTACGGCAATTCGGTTTTCAACTAAACTATGAATTCTTTTTAGACCCTGGCACCACGTGCCTACGTCACCTACTACCAGGCTCGGGGACTAAGTGGGCACACTTCACCTTGCGGTGAATGTGTTTGTTTTTCGACCCCTACGCTTCTGATGTTCAAGGACGCTATGCTTCAAGACCACTTACATTTCTTTTCAGAAATACAAGTGGGCACACTTCTCAGGACAGAAATCTTTTTCTTTTTTCTTAAGAGCACCATACATTCTTCGGACAACCTACTTCTCCGGTGATGACGGTGGTCGGAGGCGTCAAGGATTCAAGCCTCGCTTGTCGGAGAAGTTTAAAATGGCGTGTCGCAGCATAATACATGATGCTCGGGGACTAGCTGTGGGGGTATTAACCCCTATACCCTTACGGCTAAGCTTGGGCTGGCCCGGATCGATGGGTTCAGTCCACCCGAAAGACGACGTGCGGCTCAGTCAACCTGATCGGAGTCCCGCACAAGGAAAAGATGGATTTGGCGACCAAGCAGGATCCTGGTCGGTTAGAATAGGAATCCTTATCTGGCCACATATGGCAATTGTAACTGACTAGGATTAGTTTCCAGATCTGTAACCCTGCCCCCCGGACTATATAAGGCGGGCAGGGGACCCCTCTAAAAAACATCTCTTATTGACATACAGCAATACAAATCAGACGCAGGACGTAGGTGTTACGCCTTCTTGGCGGCCGAACCTGGATAAAACCTCGTGTCTGTCTTGCATCACCGTCTTGTTTGGAGCTTGCGCATCTGTCTACCGATAATCTACTACCTTGGGCATACCCCTAGGTAGACTGCCGACCATATTTCGTCGACACATAGTACCAGCATAACACGAACCCCATATATTGCATTGACTCTCAGAGAAATTTCAGAGGAAGCCTGGCTATTGGGCATGGCTTCGGGTTAAGGCACTAGAGGAGTCTAGGGCATCTATTTAGGCAGCTTTGGGTTATTTTTTTCTCTTCTGAATGTAACAGAGAACCAACCAGGGTCGGCTTGTATTGGGATCTAAATTCTTTTTCTTAATAAGAACATGTGTGGCTCCTGCATATATGCCGAAAAAAAAGCATACCAGGGAACAAATAGATTGTAGTGATTTAACCATTTAAAGGACGCCTAATATGCAGTTCATGATTTCTAAATGCATCATAGCTCTTCGCAAACATGTGATCACTACATTCGAGATAATGATCAGCTGTTAAGGCAAACCGAACCCAGAAGAGACTATTGAAATTTGGGAGCCTAAAAAATATTTAGCACTCCGCTACACATCGATTTATTTAGTACTTCTTCCATTTTTTTGTTCTAGCAAAATTAACCTTATCTGAAGTGTATATGCACCCTGTTCGAAATGCACATCTACAATTCTCTTTATTTCCAGTTTTGCTGCTACCCTTTGGTGTCAGTATAGTGTCACTGAACTAAATATGAAAGATATTGTAGTAGTCAGCTGTGGAGTCAGCAAAAAAAAGCATGGTGCTGGGAAGGGGTAACAAAAATTGCATCAGCTAATGTCTTTGGAACTATAAACAGATTGTTCATCGGCAGGAAATTAAACGCCTTCTGTCTGAAGACATGATTGTTCGTTGGCACCAAATTAAATGCCTTCTGTCTTAACCAATTGTTGCAGGCTTGATTTACTGTCAAATGCTGCAGGCTTGATTTACTGTCAAATGACAGTTCACGCCAAAGCCTCTCAGTCCAGTTTCCTTTTCTATTCATTTTTCACAGCAAGAACCCATCTTAATATATGTGAATTTAGAAGCTGAACACAAATCTAAGATTTTTAACAACATTTTCATTTTTCCTCGTTTGACATCAATTTTGTAACCTACCTACTGTAGGCTTTAGTTTCTTATGAAACATATGTGAATTTAGAAGCTGAACACAAATCTCAGAGATCTTTAACATTCTAAAAAATCTCTCCATCAAAGGTGTGAAACTAAAATACATATAATTTGGTTCAGGCCCCTACTCTCAAGTCTCAAAGTATTACTACTATGTACTCGATCAAAAATACCGGCTTGGATGAACAAGATCCGTTTGGTTCATCTAACAAGCACCTAACACAGGTTGATTCATATCATTAACTAGCTTAGCTACTGTGGGTATTGCAATAGAGAAGTTTGACTAAGAAATTGTGAGACACGGAACATCGCACGAAGCTTACCTCTGTGTTTAGCCGTGGACCAGGCCTCTTCACCGCCGATCCATACCTCACTAGATCATCCTCGCTCGCGCCGTCCGAGACGAACCCAGTTCATCATCGATCATGACGTCTCCTGCCTGGCGCGCCCTTGCGCGGATGAGGTCGCAGATCCGGCTCGAGCGCTCGCTTCAGGCCTCCGTCGACTCCGGCGGCGAGGTGAGCAGCCGTCAAGGAGTATTGGGGGAGAGGGAGGGACCGGTGGGGTGAGTTGGGGGCGGCGACTGTGGGAGGGTGAGCAGCCGTCGAAGAAGAAACCCTCCCCTCGCGGTCGCGCAGGGAGCCTACGTCGTCGGCGTGCGGGGGCGGGACGCCGGGGGCTAGGCGCGGGGCGCCGGGAGCCTGCGTCGTCGGCGCGCGGGGGCAGGCGTTGGGGGTCGGGTGCGGGACGCCAAGCGTTGGGGGCTGGTGTGGGCGGGCGCGGGTGCGGGACCGACAGCGAAAACCCTAGGCGTGCGGGGCAGCCTGACGGCGTCGGAGGAAGAAGACAGCGCCCAAACTAGATGACTCTCGTGCGCCCCCTGTTTTATACTCGGGACTATTTGTAGGGGCGGTTCCTGATCCAGCCGCCCCTACAAATGCATTTGTAGGGGCGGTTCCTGATCCAACCGCCCCTACAAATATTTTCTATTTTTTTAAATTATAATTTCTATATTTTTTATATCATAACAACGCAAAGTAATATAAAAAAATGTGTATATGCACATATAATATTTTGTATTATTATATATATGAAGAAATATATACATAAACAATTTTAGTCAAAACAATATAGAAAACAAAAAAACAAAAATTAAAAATTTGAAATTTAAAACTTCGACTACAATTTTATGACATTAAATGAAATAAAATGAAAATATTGTAAACATAAAAGTTGTATAACTCATCAACATGTACAACTTATATTTTGGTCATCTTGTCATGTGACTTTATTTGAATGATTCAAATTTTGAAATTCAAACAATTTTAACTTGAAACAATATTTTGAAAGAGTAAATGATTTCAGATGAAAAACTAATGAATACCAAAGTTGTAGAACTCATCAATATGTACAACTTTTATTTTGATCATATTTTCATTTGACCAAATTTGAACAGTTGAAATTTTGAATTTCACTAAATGGCAACTTCAAACAAAATTTTGAAACCTTAAATGATTTCAACAATAAAAGTCATGAACATAAAAGTTGTTGAACTCCTCACTATCTACAACTTTTATTTTGGTCACTTCTTCATGTGACAAAATATTAGTCATCTATCTTTGTCATTAATTTTGAACAATTCAAATTTTAAATTTCAAAAAATGACAGCTTCAAACCTGATTTTCAAAAACTAAATGATTTCAGCTGTAAAGGTGATAAATATAAAAGTTGTATAACTCATCAAGATCTCCTACTTTTATTTTGGTCATTTCTTTATTTCATAAAGTGTTAAGTGATTTCATAAAGTTTTAGTAGTAATAGAGTGGATGTTCAAATAGAGTCATCTGGATATTGCAAAGGGTAGTCTCACACACATGCATAAAATGTAGTCTCACACACATACAAAAATATGTAGTCTTACAAACACACACTTACACAAATACTCCACGTTCAACAACTAGCTAGCCCGCTGTAACAACTTTGCCTTTGACACCTTTTCGTTCCCATGGCATTATGTCTTTGGGGAGGTTCTTTTCCATAACACTAATCTTCTTAGGAAAGTCTATGAATAGTGGCATCTCATCATAGTTATTGTAAGCTTCAACATCGTCCACGCCATCAACTCCAATAATGTGTTGTTTCCCGGAGGCAACCACGTGCTTTGTCTTCTTCTTCGGGGGAGGTTACTTTGTGGGTGAGACATATAGAAAACTTGTGCGACACATGAAGCGAGCGCCCAAGGATCATCTTGGTAGCCTAGATTATCGAGGTCCAGGACTCTCAATCCGATCTCGTTCAGTTGGTGTTGTTTGATCCAGCGGCATCGAAACAGGGCCACCGTTATATCCCTTCCATAGTCAAGTTCCCATATCTCTTCAATGATGCCAAAGTATTGGATCTTTCGCCCTAATCCATTGAGAGCCTCTATTCGAACGCCGTTGTTTTGGTTCACATATTTACTATCCTTTGCGTGGGCATAGTACGTATACCCATTGATGTCATAAGCATTCTAAGATGTCACTTGTCTCGATGGCCCCTCCGCCAACCTACTGATGGTAAAAGAGTCTATGGTTTCTCCAGGCGGTATGTTTTGGTCCTTCAACCATGTAGTTAGTCGTTGCTTGTGTTGTTTCATGACCCAATCATCTGAACGGCCATTTCTCTCTGCCATAATGATAGCCAAGTGTTCATTAATGTACAGTTGCATCAGTTGTGTACTCTGTAAGACACTGTAATGCGCCCGACTCACCTCTTTGTAATCATGGTCGATGAACATTTTTCTACCACTGGTGCCCTTTCCAGCTAGCCTACCCATGTGACGAGAATTAGGTTTACCAATCCTTTTTCTGTACTTTTAGGTACTCTTGATAGCACTCGATGACTTCTTTAGTACTATAACCCTCTATCATGGAGCCCTCTGGATATGCTCGATTATGCACGTATCGACTTAGAACCGACATAAACCGCTCGTAGGACCACATTTCATGCAAGTAGCAAGGGCCTAGCGCCTGTATTTGATGAACCATGTGAATCATGAGATGTGGCATTATATCAAAAAAATAGAAGGTAAACACATCTCCAGTTGGTTTTGTGTCTCCACCACAAATTCATGTAGGTCACTCAGCTTTTGCTTGCCAATCGTCTTTTGTGAGATCTTCGAAAAGAAGTAGCACATGCGGGTGATGGCCATTTTCAAGAACTCTAGCTTTATAGCCCTGATTGCAATAGGTAGAAACAATGTTAGCATCACATGGAAATCGTGAGCCTTGCAGTGTGTTATTGACAAGTACTTCATCGACACTAGCTTCTTCACATTTGCTGAAAACCTAGTCGGAACTTTGATCCCCCTCAGGAAAGTGTATATAGCTCTCTTCTCGTCTGGTGTTAGGTTGAAGCACGCCACGGGTAGAGTGTATTTTCCATTAGCCTCAGGTACTGGGTGAAGTTGTGGCATCATGTTTAGCTGCACCATGTCTTTCCGTGCTTTCAGACCATCCTTTGACTTGCCTGTGTCCATCAAGGTAGCAATGAGACTCTCAAAGACATTCTTCTGCATGTGCATAGCATCAATGGCATGGGGGACCTCCAAGTCTGGCCAATAAGAAAGATACTAAAAGAAGATCGATTGTTTCTTGAAAGGTACGCCTTCGACAGGAGGTATGCTTCTATCTTTGTTCGTCCCATCCGGATTCTTCTTTCCATAGATGACGCGTATGTTTTCACCATTTTGTACACGTGTTCTCCATTATGACGTCTCTCCGGAAGGGGTTCAATCTCCGGGGCGTTGTCATAAAATCTGAAGAACAATTTGCTGCGATACTTGTGACTTGTCTTTAAGAACCGTTGGTTCCTTAGGTAAACTATCTTCTTGGATGCATCCAGGTACACCCATGTAGTACCATCTAAGCAAACCAAGCATCCCGTCTTCCCTTTGATCTGTCCAGACAAAGCAAACATCGCGAGGTAATCATTGGTAGTAACAAATATTATTGCTCTACATATGAAGTCCTCCTTTCGGAACGCATCGTACATCTGCTCCCCATACCTCCATAGCCTCTCCATTTCTTGCATCAAAGGCTCGAGGAACACGTCTATATCAATGCCTGGTTGTTTAGGGCCAGAAATAAGAATAGTGAGGAGAAGGTACTTTCTCTTCTGACACAACCATGTTGGGATGTTGTACATGGTCAAGATCACTGGCCATGTGCTATGGTCGCTCATCCTCTCATTGAAGGGATTCATTCCATCGGTGCTCAAGCCAAACCGTACATTCCTTGGGCCATCGCTGAATTCTTTGTGCTTCTCATCAAACCTTTGCCACTAACTACAATCAGCCGGGTGTGCAATCTTATCATCATCCACCTTGCGCTCATCATCCCACCATGTCATGAGTGTGGCTTCTTTAGGGTTAGGAAGATATGTCTCAAGCGGTCGGTCACTAGCAGGTACCACATTACCAGGGCAGGAATTCTTCTTTGCTTTACATCGTTGCCTAATGGAGTGTCCTCTGGGGCTGAGATTCTTGTACCACCTTTTTTGTACCCTTCTTATTCCTCTTTTTCCCCATGGAGGGTTCATCCTCACCGTAAAGGTCATTGTTCTTGTACCGGCTTGCCCCACACCGGGGACATTTATCTAGTGATTTGAACGTTTCGCCACGAAAAAGTATACAGTGGTTGGGGCATGCATGGATTTTTCAACCCCCATTGTCAATGGACTTATGACCTTCTTCGCTTGGTATGTGTT
>NW_027096475.1:0-4986 GCF_019320115.1 Miscanthus floridulus | reverse complement strand
GCCTGCTGAGTTAATACAAGCTGAGCCATCAAATCCTGACATTCACTTTCATCAAAATCAGAGTACACCTCTTCTTGGACATCTTGGCTTTCGGGAGCTACAAACTCTGATGGGAGGAAGAAAGCCATGCAAGCATTAGCCGAAGGACCACATCCATCAGGCTTCTTTTTAGGACGCCATATTTGCTTTGTTTCGGTAACTTCCTGTTCCAACTCCCTATTCCTCAACCGTTGAACTCTTCTTTTCTGACTTTTCCTCAAGCCTGGAGGACACCACTGTCCTTTTTGCCATACGTATCTATAGAAATCAGCTTCTTCATCATGCATTCTATCATGAATCCAACCTTGACCTGTAAATCTTTTCCTTTGCCGATTCTCAAAATCATTTATTTTTAAGCGCCGATCCTCTTCAAGAACCTTCTTCCCAAGCCTTTCGTAGACGGGACGGCGGTTGACTCGAGATTGCCTATACCCGGAGTACTGAGCACTACACTCCGGACAATTATTTCTTGCAGGCAACCTCAAGCCTTCATTCCAACAATGCCTAAAGAATGAACAACCCCAATGAGACTGCTCCTATTCTGTCATGTATTCTTCTTTTTCCCTTCGGTATATCTCTTCCTCATACCTCCGGCATTCTTCCATAAACCATTGCTTCTTATGGTACTCTTGCTCTTGCTCTCTCTGCCACTTGTTTAGCAAAATACGTGATGTAACTCTGGGTTTAGAAGTTTGACCTTTCTCGGTTCGGCTATTCTGAAACTGAACTCGTTGCTGCAGCTCTCTACTGGTGACTTGCCGATCCGGGTCAACAGCACCACTCTCCTTTGCTCTATCAGAAGTCAACACCTTCACCTTGCCTTTACCTTTGAGATCATTGGCAGAGACCATATTCACAGAGAAAGAAATCATATTTTGTGGAAAAGGCTGATCATCAATTTTCATCTTGCCATCAAACCTCAACTGTCCCTCTTGGATAGCTTTCTGGATTCGTATTCTGAACACTCGGCAATCATTGATAGAGTGAGAATTAGTGTTATGGAAGCCACAATACTTTTTGTCTTTCACTCCTTCAGGACGTAGCATAGGATGTCCTTCTGGCAGCTTGATGCGTCCTTCCTTTATCAATAATGCAAAAAGCCTATCTGCCTTAGTAACATCAAAATCATAAGTTCCCTTTTGTTGTTTCAACCAGCGTTGATTAACTTGAGTGGGTTCCTTTGCCCAATTCAACTCAGCCGCAGCTATCTCATCTTCATCAATATACTCGGTCGCTTCCTCCAGAAAACCTTGATACACCTCATTAGTGGCATTGTTCTTCTGAAAGCGATTATCTCTCCTGAATCCTTGGGCCTGATTACTCATAGCTGCTAAACGCTGCGCAAGTTGGCCAAGATCATCAAACTCCATGCCGAACAACTTTTCCCTGATATTCGGCAACATTCCCGCTATAGCCATTCCAGGTAATTGATCATCTGGTAAATTCAGAGAATAACACATATTCTTGGTCTCCCTAAATCTGCGAAGATATTCCAATGGTGTCTCACTTGTTCTCATCCTTAGACTCATGAGATCAACCAATTTTTTCTCATTAGTACCCGTGTAAAAATATGAATGAAACTTCTGCTCTAGTTCTGCCCACGTACCAATGGAATGAGCTGGTAAAGACGTGAACCACATGAAAGCTGGTCCTGTAAGAGACAAAGGAAAATATCGAATCCTCCAAGCTTCATCTGAAGCAGCTTCTCCAAGCTGCATCAAGTACCGACTGACGTGCTCTATGGTACTAGTATCATCTTGACCAGAAAACTTGGTCAAATCTGTTGGAGGCTTCACCCTTGGAGGTAACGCCACTCTGTTGTACCATTCTGGATAAGGAGACTTGTATGAATAAGATTGATTCTTTGGCTTCAAGCCGAACTGATTTTGCATCAAGTCAGCCATCCTGTGCATCAAAACATCAATGCCTGGATCCTGATTTTCTTGTACTTGCACTCCAGAAGGCAATCCTGAAACACTTCTATACCCTAGATTTGGCACAGCATTGATAGCACTGTAATCAGTAAATTCTTGATACCCATCTCCACACATATTCTTCTGCAATCTGTTTGATGCTAGAGAAACTCTATAAGCTGAAGGTGGCACTTCTCCCGTGGTACCAAATGTTACTTGGCCATAGGTGGGATGTGATTGCTTTTCAGTGTGAGTCAATCCACCTATATTTGAAGGCGACGCTACTTCTTTTCCAACAGGCTTCTCTTGATGCTTTGGAACATTGAAAAGCGTCGGCCCACTGAGTGGTCCAACATTTTCTTCGAAGTATTTATCAACCATTGGACCAAAAGTGCTGATCATGATTGTTCGAAAGGTATTCAGAAAAGCTGTGTGATGGTTTGTCATGGTTTCTCCCATAGCTTTATAAACCAGGGCTGCCATCTTCTGAGCATCCTCCTCTTCAGTGTAATCAGTTTGATGCGGAAGAAGAACCCTTGGCATTGACTGCTTTTGAAACACTTTATTGCTCTTGTTTTTGGAAAAAGACATCAAGCACTTTCGTTGGTATTGCTCACATGCTTGTAGCACTAAATCCCTGTAATTATCTGGCAATTCTGTCATGCTTACATCCAGAACATGATCATTGTTGATCTCAGATGCCATCTTGAACTAGCAGATGGTCCCACCGGGTGTGCCAAAAAGTGTGTTGACACAAAATGTGACGCACTGTGCCTCACACACAGCAAGCCGAAAAGCGTAGCTTCAATCGAGTTCCCGGGTGCTTCGTTATCCGGAAGCGTGCCAGTCAGTTTGACCTGAAAACTAACAAGGGATAAAACAATTAAATGTCAAACCGGAACATGTCGGGTAATACCAGACAGTTCCACATATACGGCCCTGAAGCCACTTACAACGACATACAGCTATAGAAAGCTGTCTACCAATGAGTTCATAAACCGTTCAGCTAATATTAAGATGAATGCACGTGGAGACCTGATTGCCGAATACACGTGCATGGGAAGACATGTTTGAACAAGTGAAATTAATTATGAGTTAATGCATAACCAAGCTCGGCAGTTCAGCCGAATTGGGGTCCATGAAGAAGGAACGTGCAAATAAAGAAAAACGATTAAACTAATCTAAAACCTGCATCTGCCGCACGACACCTGGTTTTGTTAAAGCTTAAACGTAACTAAAATGCATGAACCCACGACATGTGACAATCTAGATCAAAATAATTCAGCCATTACGAGCGTATTATCTATCTGCGAAGGTAATACGAAAATAATGATCATTGAAGCACGAATAAAACCATAAGAGAGGGCCGAACAATATTGATCTAGATTGGGCAGAAGTGTGTTACAAATATATAAAATATTTAAAACATGCAACACTGGATAACTTAATGAATCTATTTAGATTTGCCATATCTAATAGAGCCGATAACTATCTTGCTTTCACTAAGCATATTGAACAAACGCCTGCCGCACGGTATTTACTCATAAGCGAAGCATAAGCAAAGACTTCTTGATTATCAAGCAAAGATCCGCCGCACGATCATTGAGAACAAACAAGACTACTTGCATCACGTCTAAATCCACCGCATGATACTAGACATGATAACAAGGTTGTCGGAACTTACGGAGGTCGACGGATCGATGACTCCTCTCGAAGAACTCGACGACACGACAAAAGGACTCGAAAGTTGGCACGGGGCCGGTTGTATTGATTTGGTTGTGAACCCTTATTACATTGGTCGAGGGTCAATATTTATACCCTGGACAAAACACGAGTCCTAGAGGACTACGATTTACAAAGGAACCTTTAAATAAACTTGGAAACTCGCGATTCCTTACCCTAAACTTTTAGAGTCCTTTACTATTACAACTTTCACCTTTTCGATCGGCCTTGCCTGCCATCTTCTGTCTTTCCCGAATGGAATCACCGCCTTCTGGAGTAACCGACCGCAATGCATTTAGCCGACCGCTTGCTTTGTTTGCCGAATACCCTTCTTCCCGCATGTGGGTCTACATGTCATCTTCCAGAATCGACCAAAATCCAGTGTTAACACGGATAAGGCGTTATTTCCCAACCAATGTTTGAGTTATACAAAACCCAAGGTGTTTCTTTATTTCATTCTATCCATTTAATCTTTATTCGAAATAGGTCATCATTTTTTATTTAGCAAACTAATTATTCTGGAGCTACAAAAATTATAGTGAGTACCTAATATTGCTCGGAGCCTACTGTACAAATTTTAAATTCAACAATATTACCAATTTATCACAACAATTTCTACAAGTTTATATTTTTATAATATTAAGTACCTTAAATTAATTATATAGCTTCCAAGAATATTATCAAATTATGTGAACAAAATACACTATTAGATAGATCATGATTTTAGGAACTCAACAAAACTAGTTTCATGATTTTTGGATAACTACAAATCTTCATATTGATTTTACAAGTTAAACTAGAAACCTATTTAGAAAAGCACTTAGAATTGGAAAGGACCAGCGGCAACTAACTGGCCCAGCAGCGCGGGAGCATGACGGCCCAGGCGTGGCGGCCAACGGCCGGCCTAGCGCGGGCGAGCGTGAGCGGCCTACAGACGCGCGGCCTATCGACCAGGCGCATCGGTTGCTCAGCTCGGCACAGAGACAGACAGCAGCGGCAGGCAAGGATGAGACCGCGGCAGCAGAGACAAGCAAGATAGAGAGCAGAGAGCACACAAAGGGCACAGGGTGAAGCGACGAAACCGATAGTGAGGAAGAGAAAACAAGCAAAGCAGTACACGGCAACATCAGCCTGACCAACTCATCCATCCACATGCGCATCGTACTAGCAAGGTAGGTGAGGCGAGTGGCTAGTGGCACTCTCGTTATTATTTCAGCGCTCAAATATTCATTTAACATGCCGACTATTATATTTTTAAACACGGCTAAAGCACTAAAGTTCGTTACTCGATATTTTAAATGCAACCAAACTC